>NW_006399858.1:1188365-1213413 GCF_000299155.1 Elephantulus edwardii
CTTGTTTTTCAATGCAGTGTAGTATTCCATTGTGTGAATATACCACAGCTTCTCTATCCATTCATTTGTTGATGGGCACTTAGGTTGTTTCCAACTCCTAGGTATTGTGAACAAAATGTCGATGAACATGGGTGTGCACGCATCTGCTTGGATGTCATTTATGGTCTCTCTAGGGTATATTCCCAGTAGTGGAATTGCTGGGTCAAATGGTATCTCTATTTCCAATTTTTTGAGAAAGCGCCATACCACTTTCCACAATGGTTGCACCATTTTAAACTCTCACCAACAGTGAATAAGGGTTCCAGTTTCTCCACAATCTCGCCAGCATTTGTTGTTTGTTGTTCTGTTAAATTTTGCTATTTTTACTGGGGTGAGATGATATCTCACAGTTGTTTTGATTTGCATATCTCTTAGAGCTAGGAATTTTGAACATTTCTTCATGTGCTTGTTAGCAATTCAGAAAATGTCTTCTTTGGTGAAGTGTTTGTTCATATCCTGTGCCCATTTTTCAATTGGATTATTTACCTTTATCTTGCTGTGGTCTCAAGTATTTTATAAATTCTAGATATAAGTCCCTTATCTGACATGGAACTCACTTCTATCTGCCAGAGAAGGGCAAGAACTTAGATTTTCAGGTGGAGGTGTGTCTGATTTTCAAAGACCACATGCCTTGCTAAACATTCAAGTTAATTTTATATCACCGTTACGGTTTTGAGTTGATGACTCAAAACAAAATTAGTGTAGTTGTGTTATTTTCAACTTATAGTGACTCCATATGTTTCAGAATAGGACTGTTCTATAGGATTTCTTGACTTAATTCTGTAATGCAAGCACATATCACTAGTCTATCTTGTATAATACTTTGAAAGGTGATTGAACCACCAAAATTTATGTAAGTAGACGAGTGCATTATTTAGATCCTAAAATGATATTTTATTTGTCCCCATTGATATTATTTACTTACTTTTCAATTAATATCTCTCTAGTATACATCCTCTGAGGAGCTGCAGAGGTGGAGGGACCCAGGTACTTGTGGCGATCTATTTGCCCCAAGTGGGGGTTGGCAGTGCAGACCTTCCAGATGAGCTGGGGATGTCTGGCCCAGAGTTTGCCAGCATTTGGGTGTGCTGGATAATGGTAAGATACTGAAAGGTCACACCAGGCCTAGTGCCTTGGGAGGCTTAGTGTCAGCAGCACACAGCCTCTGGTGTCTTAAGGAGCCGTAGATATGGAAGGATCCAGGAGCTTGTGTCATTATATTTGCCTCAAGTGGGGGTTGGCAGAGCAGACCTGCCAGATGAGCTGGGGGTGTCTGGCCCAGAGTTTGCCAGCATTTGGGCATGCTGGATAATGTTAAGATACCGTAGGGCCCTCGGGCATGTGGCCCTCAGGCTGTTGTGTCCACTTGCCGTACAGCGATAACTTGTGGTTGTTGTGAGGCTGAAAACTATGATGCTGATGTGTCAAATGTGTTAATAGTTTTTTACTCATGGTGGACAGTGTTGGGTAAAACTCCCTGATGAAAACAAGTTTGGAAGCATGAACGGCATCCATTTCCAGAATAGCTTGCCTCCGGAAACCCTATGAATCCTCAACACTTGTGTGTCTCTCACACAAGTGTTGAGTTGTGTGTCTCTCACACAAGTGTTGAGGACTCTCCTTCATAGGGTCTCCTTCATATGAGTCACCTGCAACTCCACAGCACTTAACAATAAACAACAACATACATCCTCTAGGGCTAAAAACCTATACATGCAATCCCAAAAGCACTTTGTTCAAATGCACCAGCTGCTTCATGGGAGAAGGATAGGTAGTTTCCTTATATATGATTTACTGCCTCTGAAAACCTGCTGGAGGAATAGCTATGAGTCAGTTCCTACACCAGGGCATAAAACAACAAAAGCACACATTGAAGGGAATTATTGCTGTTATCAGATGGCTTCTGGCTGAAGACAGAGAACTAAAAGATTATCTACTCCTGTGTAATCAACTACACAAAGGAGTTTGGTTGTGTAAATCATAACAAACTGTAGCTAACATTGAGTAGAATGGGAATCCCAGAACACTTAATGATGTTCATATGAAAACTATATCTAGACCAATAAGCTATTATCCAAACAAGAATAAGGAACTCTGTATGGTTAAAAATTAGGAAAAGTTTGTGCGTCCTTTCTCTATATTTCATCAATCTGTATGAGCAAATCATTTGAGAATCTAGACTCTATGAAAGGAATTCACCATCAAGATAGGAGGAAGACTCATCAACAACCTTGCTTGCTGAAAATGAGTAGGACAAGAAATATTTGCTACATATGGATTGTACTTCTTAATATGGATTGCACCTCAATATGAAGAAGACAAAAAATCCTTACCATTGGACCTATATGCAACACCATGATAGAGAAAAAAATTGAAGTTGTCAATGTTTTCATCTTAGTTAGATTTATTGTAATCAATATCCTTGGTATCAGCTATCAGGAGATGAAGAGATAAATTGCATTGGGAAATTCAATAATGTAAGTTTGAAAGCTAAAATGCATCTGGTTCGGGCCATGGTCTTCTCAATCAGTTGCTATGCATCTAAAAGCTGGACAATGAATAAGGATGACAGAAGAATAATTAATGCCTTTGAGGTGTGGTATTGGAGAAAAGTACTGACTATTCCCATGGGATGACAAGAAACAAACAGATATGTCTTGGGAATATTCATTGAAAATGTTCTTTGGAGGCAAGGATAATAAAGTTTCATCTCATATACTTTGGACATATTGCTTAGAGGTTATACTTGGAAATGTGGAGAATCGGAGAAAAAGACCAAGGCCACTGAGTCAAGCATGACTCATAACGACCCTATGAACAAAAGGCCTGAAGCCTTTCTTTTACTATTGTCAGTTATCGAAGTTCATAGAGTTTCCAGAGACATATTGTTTAAGAAGTGGATGCCTCTCCTAACTCCAAATATATATATAATTTTCCTCAGAAACATTTGAAGAAAGAAACCTTTCTCTAATTATATTACCTGGAATTTGAACTTAGAGACTCCTAACTCAAGAGAGACTGGCCATAACACCAAGAGGTGCAAGATGTCCAAACTCACAAAAGTATAGAAGGCTTGAAACCTAACCCATCATATCAAGGACAGGATGGGAAGAGATAGGTGTTGAATGGGGTAAGGAGAAGTGGAACGGAAGGCTGGTTGAGTGGAGAAAGGGATGGGTCAAGGCATACTTGCCAAGGGTAGGGAGGAACACTGAATCTATTCTTGTTATTGTTGTTAGGTGCCACTGAGTCGAGCACAGCTCATAGCAACCCTATGAACAAAATATCTGAATCCTGTTCTGTCCTGAACTATCCTCACACTTCCTGACACATAAGAGCCCATTGCAGCAGTCACCGTATCAACCCACCTGATTGAAGGTCTTAACGCTTCTTTGCCAACCATCTGCCCTTCCCAACATCATGTGCTTCTCCAAGGAATAGCACCTCCTAGCAACATGTCCAAAGCATGTGAGGTGTATTCTTGCCTCCAATGAGCACTCCAGGAATTGCCTCTAAAATTGGGAAAAGTCTTTCATCTGCTCCTTTCTGTAAAATGCTTGTCTATCAGATAATGTTCTAAATTGGAGCGTTAGAATTAAGACAGACTATGAAGAAGGATTGATCATTCACTTCTGAAATAACAGGCCTTTGACAACCCTATGTATAATAAAGCAGACTTGGAGTAGATTAGCAGATATGACAGGTAAGCCTGAGCCCTCAAATACAGGAACACAAGGAAGCAGAAACAGCTTTAGGCAGACATTAGTGATTGGAACGTGGAATATGAGAAGCATGAATGTAGGAAATTTGGACATTAAGAAAGAAATGGAACACATATATATTGACGTACTACGTATTGGTGAAATGAGATTGATTGGCACAGGACATTTTGAATTAGACAATCATATGATATACTCTGTAGAAGATGAAAAGGTGAGGGAAAATGGGGTTGCTTTCATAGTTAAAAAGTCAATTCTAGATCCATCTTGAAACACAATTTTGTGAGTTACACAACAGGATAATACCCATATGCACTTAAGGAAGTCTAGTGAATTCCACTATCATTAAAATGTATGCACCAACAACTAGAGCCAAAGAGGAGAAATAGAAGACTTATATCAACTTTTGCAGTCAGAAATAGATTGAATATGTAACCAAGATGCATTAATGATAATAGGTGACTGAAATGAAAAAGCTGGAAACAGGGAAGAAGGATCAGTAGTTGGAAAACATGGACCTGGTGATAGAAATGATGATGGAGACAAAATTATATAATTCTGTACAAACAATGATCTATTCATTGCAAATAATTGTTATAAGAAACATAAACACAGACTAACTATATGCATGGATTTCACCTGATGGTATGCAGAGGAATCAGCTCAATATCAGTTGTGAAAACTAGGACAGGTGCAGATTGTGGAACAGACCACAAACTACTCATATGCAAGTTCAACATGAAGTTTAAGAAGGTTAAATAAAATCCACAGGAACCAAAATATGATTATGAGACTATCCCACTTGAATTTCAAAACCATCTCAGGAACAGATTTGAGCTTGAACACAAATGTGAGAAGACCAGATGAGCTGTGGGAGGCTATCAAGAATATCATCCATGAAGAATGCAAAAGGTCATTACAAAATATAGGAGAAAGAAAAGACCAAGATTGAAGTCAACTGAGACTCTGAATATTGCACTAGAGCATGAGAAGCCAAAGCAAAGGCAAGAAATAAAGAAATTAAGGAGCTGAACAGAAGATTCCAAAGGACAGAGCAAAATATTATAATAAAATATTCAAAGAGCTGGAGTCAGAAAACCAAGAGGGCCTAACTTGCTCAACATTTCTTAAGTTGAAGGAGCTGAAGAACAAATTCAAGTTTCAAGTCGCAATACTTAAGAATGCTTTGGGCAGAATATTAAATGATTGAGGAAGCATTAAAAGAAAATGGAAGCAGGAGTGAGGTAAATTGGAAGTATCTCTTCTGGAAAACAATGTATTCTAATTTTGTAAATAAACTAGTAGAATAAAAAAAGGAAGAAAAAGCAGCATCTTTACCATGAAAAAAGCTGGAATATACAGAGTCACTGTATGAGAAAAAAAATGGCTGACAAAAAAATATAATGAAAAAATATATAAGAGTCTGTGGTGATGAAGAAAGAAGGAATTGGCAAAAACAAAGCCCCAGGAATTGACAGCATAACATTTGCCATATTTCCACAAACAGATGCTGCCCTGAATTTGTTCATCGAGTCATCCCAAGAAATCTGGAGGACAACCCCTTGGCCAACTGACTGGAAGAGTTTGGTATTTTTTCCCATTCCAAACAAAGACTTAGGAGGGAAAAGAATAAAAATATTCCACTAACTATCTTTTACATGTTAAAATTATAATATTTAGATTTATTAAGTTACATAAAATACTTTTTTAAGATTAAAATGTCTGTGCTTTTATATTTGAAAATTTAAAAGTACATATAACTTGTAGAAGTAGCTCATTATAGTTTTCTTTCTATGGGAGATTACTGTTGACAGTATGAGACAATTAGGCAATCATGTATCAGACAAAATGTAAAAAAGGGAATTGTTAACTAAAGATACCAAGGATAGTGATATATCCTCTCACACACTTCGGACAGGTTTCTAGGAGATGCTGTTTCTTGGAAAGAGACATTATAATTGGGAAGGTCTCTACCTTTGGAAGTCTGAGAGAGAGAGGAAAACCCTCAGAGAGATGGATTGACACAGTGACTCACTGCAACAATGGGTTTAAGTGTGTCAGAGATGATGAAGATGGCATAGAACAGGACAGGGTTTAGATCTATTGTTCAACAGGTCACTATGAATCTTACTTGACCGGATGACACCTAACAACAACAACCCCACTTAAACATTTCAGTGCATTTTTTTGTTGACTATTTTTTCTATGCTTACCAAAATTATATCACACGAATACGTATACCCACAGGATCGCCTAGAAAATGTGCACTCTGTCATAGAATCTGAGTTCTGAGGACTTGGCCAGGATGTATCTGCAGTGAGTCTGGTTTCAAGGGCAAAGGGTGACCTTGGAGGCAGGCATAAAGAAAGGCAATCCAGGCTTTAACATAAACAAGCAGAAGAGAATTCTTCTTAATCAGATGTTGTCTTTAATCTAAAAAAGGAAAAAGCCTATAAACCAGACCCCATCTCACTTCCATTTATTTAATGAAGTTTTAGAAAAGCAGAAACTTCACTACCTTTGGTGATTTATTGCCCAGGGGAGCAGAAGGAAACTCCCTCTTGTGAGCTATTCATTTTCTTATTCTGAGCATCCAGAGTTAACTCAGCAGGAGAGGAGGTGTGTCCCTAACCTTGGAAATTTTCTCTGCTTTGCATTTCTATTTGCTAACTAGATCAGAGCCCATTGTTTATTCTGGCCCAGAGCTCCTTCAGCACCAAGGGGATCCCTTTACTTTACTTGGACCTTCTGCCTATTTCTCTTCATACCTCCACTCCAGGGACTTGCCTAGGCACTTAACCAGGCTAAACTGGCTAAACAGGTTAAAATGGTACTGGTACAGACGACTAGTTCAGTTCTTTCAAATGTGTGAGATAGTCTACTACAGGATCCAGTCAGGTGGGAAATATTGGTTACAGATTGCTATAAAAAAGATTACGTAAAGAGATTATAGAACAGAATTTACATTGTTTATCCTTTTTTTAAAAAAAATATATGCATTGTTTTTTCAGTGTTTTTTTTCTTTTGTTTTATTATTATACTAGTTTATTTAAAAATTTCAAATACATTGCTTTCCAGAACAGATTCTTCCAATTTCCCTCACTCTCCAGCCCCATGATTAATCCCTCCCTCCCACTGCATGTTCTTATCCTTCAGCTTCCATACACTCCCCTCACACTTGGATTTTTATATTCTTTCTACAATAATGACTTTAGACAATATTTTTCCTTGTGGGCCTGAGTGAGTTCACTCAGCATAATGTTCTCCAGACCCTCTCAAGTTAGGTAATAATTTGCAAAATCATTGCTCTTGCATACTGCATAGTGTTCCATTGTGTGAATGTACCATAATTTCGCAATTGATTTGTTTGTGATTGGACATCTAGACTGTCTCCATGTTCTTGGGATGGTGAATAATGGTGCTATGAACATTGATGTACAAGTCTCCAGTTGTGCTTCAGTTTTTATTTTCCCAGCAATGAAATAGCTGGGTCATAAGGAATTTCTATGTTCAACTTTTTGAGAAAGCACCAAACTCTCTTCCAGAATGGTTCTACCATTTTACAATCCCACCAACAATGTATTAGAGTTCCTATCCCTCCAACCTGTTGCTCTGTTAAACTTTGCCAC
The DNA here is from genome assembly GCF_000299155.1 of Elephantulus edwardii. NCBI lineage: Eukaryota > Metazoa > Chordata > Mammalia > Macroscelidea > Macroscelididae > Elephantulus > Elephantulus edwardii. The sequence continues at coordinate 1,195,753 of NW_006399858.1, forward strand.
TATTACTGAAGTGAGATGGTATCTCCTTGTGGTTTTGATTTGCATCTCTCTTATTGCCAGTGATTTGGAGTATTTCTTCATGTGTCTGTTTGCTATTCGAATATCTTCCTCTGTGAAAATTCTTTCCATGTCTTTTGCCCATTTTATAGTTGGGTTATTATTCTTTTTCTTGTGGAGGCCCAGAAGTAGTCTGTAAACCTTTGTTAGGAGACTTTTGTCTGAGATGGTATTACTAAATGTTTGTTCTCAGTCGGTAGATGTTCTTTTCATTTTGTTGGAAAAAGTTTTTGATATACACATGAATTTAATCTTTAGCAGGTTCGATGCATCAATTTTATCCTCTTCAGGTTGTGCATTTTTGGCTCTTTTTGATAGTCTCTTTACATCAAACACTAAGCCTTTTGAACTTAATCCCAGGTTGTCTCTTATGAATTTTTATGATTTTGAGCTTTCTTCCCAGGTCTCTGATGCACCTTGAGTTCATTTTTGTGTATGGTGTGAGATGTAGATCCTGTTTCAGCTTTCTGCAGGTGGAAGTCCAGTTTTGCCAGCACCATTTTTGAAGAGATGGTCATTTCCCCATTTGATAGCTTTGATTTCCTTGTCGAATATCAGTTGACCATAAATAGCTGGGTTTATTTATGGATTCTTAATTCTGTTCCATTGGTCTATGCATTTGTCATTGTACCAATACCATACTGTTTCAGTTACTACTGCTGTGTTGTAAGTTTTAAGTGCTATGCTTCTCGCCTCGTTTTTATTTCTCAGAAGTGTTGTGCTGAGTTGAGGTCTCTTGCTTCTCCAAATAAATTTGACAATTTCCCTTTTAATCTCCTTGAAAAATGAATTTGGTATCTGGATTAAGATGTTTTAGGTGGGTGCAGTTTTCTGGTTTTTTTGCAACATTTATACTTACCACATTCTTCTTCCAATTTTTTTCCCCCAATACCACATCCAGAGTCAACAACTTTACCAAAATAATGCTACTTTGCTTCTTCATCATCTTTCACCAAAAGATCACAAAGTTTATCATGGATAATTGAATCTTCTAATCCCATGTCTGTACCAATGGGATACCAACTGACAAATTTCGACTAACTGATACAGGCCTGGATGCTCTCAGCAATCTATACCAAGAAATTTGGAGGAAAGCTACCTGTTTAACAGACGAGAAGAAATATATATTTGTTCCCATTCCCAAAAATAGTGATTCAAAATAATGTGGATATTATCAAACAATTTAACCCATATCATATACAAGCAAATTACTGCTGAACATCATTAAAATATGACTAATAAATATATAAGCAGAGAATTATTGAAATTTAAGCTGGATTTATAAGAAATCGTGATGCCAGGGATATTATTGCTGATGCCAGATGGATCTTCCTGAAAGCAAAGAATACCATAAGAACATATATTTGTGCTTTATTGATTCTGAAAAGCATTTAACTGTGAATCATAACAAATTATGGCTAACATTAAGAAGAATAGGAACTCTAGAACACTTTATTGCATTCATGTAAAACCTGTAGCTAGAACAAGAAGCTGCTGTGCAAACAGAGTAAGGGAAAATTATTTTGTTTACTATTAAGAAAGATGTGCACAAGCTTGTATCAATTCTCCATATCTATTAAATTTGTATGTTGGCAAATTATTAAAGCAGCTGAACTTTTTGAAAAGAATATGGCATCGGGATTGAGGGAAGACTCATCAATAACCTTTGCTATGCAGATTACACAACTTTGCTTGCTGAAACTGAAGAGGACTTGAAACACTTACTGCAGAATATCAAGGACTACATCCTTCCATATGGATTACATCACAATGTCAAGAAAACAAAACTTCTCACCACTGGACATACAGGTAACATCATAATAGGTGGGGAAAAGTTTGAAATTATCAATTAATTAATTTTACTTGTATCCATAATCATTATACTCGAAACAAGCAGTAAAGAGATCAGGAGACATGTTACCATATTACACAGGGAAAGTTTGCAACTAATGACTTTTCCAAATTATTGAGGAACAAAAACTTTAGTTTGAAGACTAAGGTACACCTTATCCAGGATATAGTCTTTTCAATCGTTTATTGTGCATCTGAGAGCTGGACAATGACTAAAGATGAGATGACAGAAGAGTTAATGCCTTTGAGCCTCTGTTGTTAGAGAAGAGTACTGGATCATGGACTACCAAAAAAAAACAGGAGAAGGTGTATCTAGAGTTTTCTTTGGAGTCAAAGATCATAAAGCTTCATCTCACATATTTTAGACACATTTCTAGGAGAGGCTGTGCCTTAGAAAGGGACCTCATACTAGCAAAGGTGGAGAGGCAGTGAAAGAGGAAGATTCACAACCAAATGGATTGACACAGTGACTGCAGGCATAGAGCTCAAGTATGTCACAGAGGATGAGGGTGGTGTAAGATAAAACAGGGTTCAGATCTGTTGTTCATAGGGTCTCTATATGCTATACTCTACTCATCTAACAACAACAACAACAAGAGACTATTGAGAGAGATATGTTGCCTAAGGGCCAAAGAATTTCTCTGCACCCTCAAAGAAATATTGTTTAAATCCATCAGTTTCTTTGTGGGAGAAAGAAGAACAATCTCCAACCATGCAATATACTACATCTGAAAATCCACTGGTTGCTCATCCAATTTGATGTTAAACAATAACAAGAATTTTAAGATCCTTGATTCTTTGAATGGTTTGATCACTTGAACATTATTCTGGAAGTTGAGAGTTCTTGATGTGGTAGCTGTGACTTGATGTGTGTGTTTGTGTGTAGTGTCTTGGTAAGGAGCTTCACTGCAATCCCACAGACACACAGTTCAAATCCACCAACTGCTCTGTGGGAAAAAGATGGACAATCTTCTCTCATGAGGATTACTGCCTCTGAAAACCTGTTGGAAGGTCAGCTATGAATTGGTTCTGACTGTAATTGTTGTTATGTGCCATTGAGTCACTTGCGACTCATAGTGACCCTGAGTACAAACGCTCTAAACTCTGCTCTTTCCTGTGCCAATCACATTGTCTCTGACACACTCATCTGGATTGCCCCAGTCACTGAATCAATCCATCTCCCAGAGGGCGCCCCTCCTGCGCCTCCCCTCCACCCTCCCAAACATGATGTCCCTCTCCAAGGACTGCTCCCTCCTTACAACATGACCAAAGTATGTCAGACGAAGCCTCAGAATCCTTTCCTCCAAGGAGCAGACTGGTTTAACCCTCCCCAGGATGAATCTGTTTGTTTTCTTATCAGTCCATGGCACTCTCAGCACTCTTCTCCAACACCAAAGCTCAAAAGCTTCAAATCTCCTTCTATCCTCCCTGGTCATTGTCCAGATCTCTGACGCATAACAAGTGATTGCAAAGTCCCTGGCCTGTACCAGACGCACCTTAGTCTCCAGAGATACATTGTTGCTCTTGAGTACTTTAGAGAGGTCCCTAACAGCAGACTTTCCCATGGCAATACGTCTTTTAATTTCCCGGCTGCTGGTGCCAAGAGTGTTGATTATGCCGCCAATCAGACTAAACAACACATAATAACACACATACACACATACACACACACACACACATTAAATAAAAATAGTAATATGACTAGATATTTGCATACTCACATTCATCACAGCATTATACACAATAAAAAGGGCAAAAATAACTTAGTGATAAAAAACTGTGAGACTACATAAAATAGAATATTCTACAACAATAAAGACTAGTTATGAATCCACAAAACTTTTCACAACATGGTTGATAGTAGAGGACATTACTGTGGGTGAAAGAAATCAACAAGAAAAAGACAAGTATTATATGAAAGTACTGTATTAAGAAAAAATAGAAAAGTTGTGTATATGTATATACAGAAAGTATGGTATTAGAGAGAAAAGAAGGGAGAATCACTAACTAGGTGGTATATAAATATTGATTTTGGTGAAAGAAGGTAGTATAAATTATGGGGCAGTCAAGACAACACAACCAAGGCAAAGAAAGACATGGAAAGGTATGCAATAATAAAATACAACTACAGCAAATGCTTTAACATAGACAATCCTGAAAAAGTAACAGCAAACTTTGTGAGTAGATAATACATACATGAAATAAGTGAAGGGGGTTATAAAGGAGTCAAACTGTGTACAAATGTATATTTGTATATATACATGGTTGTGGGTTTTCTATATCCACATTTGTAAGTACCAATGGATAAACATACAAATAACAGTACAAATAGATAGGCAAGCGTCTATAATTTCTTTAGAAAATCAATACTGATCTACTGGACTTAAAGATTAAGGACCACAGAGTCAGGGGACATCTAGGTCATTTGAAAAAACACAGTTTATAAAGACAATGTTTTACATCCTAATCTGATGAGTTTAACCTGGGGACTTACAGGCTTGGGGAGTGAGGGACATCTAAGTTCTTTAGATGCATATTGCATCTATATGATCGCAGGTGAAGTGGAACCTTGTTATTAGCTATTAATATCAAACCTCTGTCATAAGAATGTCTATGCTATTTCTCCTTTTTTAATTTTTTATTTTTATTTATGAAAGGTAAGGATGACAGAAGAAGAATTGATACCTTTAAGTTATAGTGCTGGAGAAAAGTCTTGAACATACTATGGACCGCCAAGAAAGCAAATAAGTCTATCTTGGGGAGGTGAAGTAAAGTTTCTCCTTGGAGGCTAGCATTTTGAAGCTCTGTCTCACATGCTTTAAACATGTGGCCAAGAGGTACTGATCCTTAGAGAAGGACATTATACTCAGAAGGGAGGAGGGCGCAGGAGAGGAAGATCCTGGATAAAATGGATTGACACAGTAACTAGGGCAATAGGGATAAGTGTGTCGGAGTCAGTGAGACTGGGTCCGGACAGGGCAGGATTCAGAGCTGTTGTACATAGGGTCACTATGAATTGTGGGTAGCTAGATGGCGCATAGCAACAATAACAATAACAACGCTCTATAAGAATAAGAAACGACCAGGTCTTTTCCTTCTGGAACATTCACGAAATTCTCTAGGGTAAAACTCCACACATAGGACACATAGTGAGATTACACAAATAATAATCATTAAGATTCACCCTATCTAATGTAAAAAGACAGTCTTAACCCAGTAATTATCTACTGCTAATAATCAGTTAATAAATCAAAGAGAATGTTTGATAATCATGGTATTTTTATTTGTCTTTTCATGGAATAGGTTATAAAACATTACATTTTGGTGAGAAGTTAGTGATTTTTCAATTTGAGATTAGCAGAAAATCTTATTAAATCTTCCATCTTAGCTAGAAACACAAAGTAAGCTAAATCTAGAGTTCTGGGCTTTGCCCACTGAAGTTGTCTATTTCCAGGTTAACAAAACCTTATTTTCTCTTTAGTTTAAAATCATTAAACTCTCCCAGCACAGATAATTGATATACAAGAAGAGGAAAAAGGAAGATATTATCTTATCACTTTACCTAAACATTCATTCAAATATCAGATATTTCTGATGATTCCACTCTGACTTGATGCTTTACTATCCTCAGAAACATGTCTCGGTTTTGATGGGTAAAGGGAACGAGAACACAAAGGATTGAGGACTGTAAGTGACTTACTCACATTTTATCGTTACTGAGTCTATTCTGACTCACAGCATCCCATTACTAGATTTCTGAGGCTGGACATCTTAACAGTAAGAGATTGTTCATCTCTCTGCCTCACAGCACTGGTGGATCCAACCACTGGAAATCTAGTGCCTTTTAGTTAGTGATACAATACACTATGGCCTTTACCACTTCAGCTTTTCAAGAAAAATGTACTAAGGGGTGGGTGAATGGCAGGCTGGAGATGTGAAGAGTTTAATTTTAGTAATTTTTATGAATGATGAACCTAACTACTTTTGGAATAAGATTATAGTGAAGTAACAACTTTACTCTTTGTAGAATACAATGGAAACTGTGAGAATGTTTGGGTTATTCTGTGGAGGTTCTTCTTGCCAGGCCTTTTGCTGAGTACCAGGAAATCACAGTGGAATAATTTCCTTTAAACTATTTTTGTTGTTAGATTGTTTTTGTGAGTCAGCTCCAATTCATAGTAATACTGCTGGCTGATTAGAACTGTCCTTGGACAGTTCTCTAGGCTGTAAGCTTTATGTGAGCAGATTCCAGCTCTTTTCTCTTCTGGAGCCACTGATGCTTCTAAACCTTTCATTTAGCTGCTGAGGATTTATCTATTGTGCTACCAGGAAATCACGTTGGGGAAAAAATATCAGCATCAGTGTGGGTTTTTTGGTTTTGGGTTTGTTGTTTTTGTTTTTTTTACAATTAGTTCTATTTTCAGTAACCCTCAGAAATGCTTTAGGGCATAGGAGCACAATGGTCAAATATTCAAACAATTCTTGTTGATTTAAGTGTATGTAGTTCATCAGAAGCAATATAATAAAGCAAGTTAATGCAAAGATTAAAGGCCAGAGGCTATATCATGTATTGTCTGTAGCTTATTGTACAAGGCAGGGAAAGACACATAAGCTCACCCGACCATGACCCTTAGCATGCTCTCTTTCTTCAGTAAAAACAAAAGATAGCTAGTTTATTCAGAGAAGCATTCTGTCCTGAAGTGGCTTTACATTGGTGTTACAAGTTTCTTGTACTAAAGAAGTACGCTATGGCCATTTTGACCTTCACTCATGAGGCTCCCTGTAAATTAAAGTGTCTTGCTTGACCCAGAATTCTAATGATAATTTCAAATTATAATTACTACCTCAAACTGATAAGATTAAATGGGCAAAAGAATAGTACATTATTTCCTCAAGTGTTTTAATAGGAGAAAGTGTCCTCAGAGCTCTCCAAGAATCTATAAAAGCCTGAATCATATTTGTTGCTGCTGTTGTTATATATTGTTGAGTTGGAATAGACCCATAGCTGACCCTCCAGTGCATTTTCAGAGTGTAAATCATGTGGGAGATGTGTGTCCATCTTTCTGCATCTAAGCAGTTGGTGGATTTGAATCTCCTGCCACAGGGTTGATGGTACAATTCCTTACCCACTAGACCATCAGAGCTCCCTGTATCACAAATAACATTGTATTTTTTCAATCTAGATAATTTTGTCAGTAAATATGTCTGAGGCCAAGCTAAGGTGTGCTCCTTCAGTGCTGCCCATCTACAATGCACAGATGTTGACTTTAGGAGTAAGGAGTAGTGAGGACTCCTGGCTAGTTGCTTTGACATGAATCTATGTGGGAGCTAGGGATGAGTGAGGAGACCAACAAGTCTGGAATGCAGGGACAAGTGTGAGCTCCTGAGCTTCCAGCTAATCTTCATTTGAACCTCGCCACAGAATTCTGGGGATGAGTTGACCAGAACCCAACCAGATAAAAGAGATGATGAGGCATGCTGGGCACTAGGGTAGATTGCTGCAACCTGGCTTGCTCTGGACTGGACTTTGCCTATGGATGCAAATGCTCAAAGTTTCCAAGTTGAACAGAGGATCCTTCAGCAAAAGTGACAAACTTGTTCCCTTAGAGTACTGGTTGGTAGGAACAGGCAAGTCAGTAATTAGCTACTTGAAAGGAAGATATTAGGCATAAGGCATGAAATAGTTGGCTTCCCTACTTTCATGAAAATAGTTGTTGGTGGGATGACTATATGGAAGAAAACTCACAACATGAAAGAACTAAATTTAATGTAAATGAAAGACTGTATGGAACATAATTTACATGCATGAAAAAATGTACATAATGATAAAAATATTAATTAAAATAATTAAGGAAAAAAAGAAATATGGATGGTGTGCAGATATGTATGTGTTTTCCTTCACCAGCGTGTTTGAATCTGTTTGTCCATACAGTTCTATCAAGGGAAATATTTAAAAAAATACTATCAGTTTTACTCTGGTTGTCTCTTAGGATAGTCTGTAGCAAGTTGTACTGCTAACTTAAAATGAGTTACTCAGCTAACTCAATGGCATACCTGGTCATTCTAATTCATTAGTGGCTTTGAGGGAGAAAGATAGGAAGTCTTCTTTTATTGCAATATAGTTGTTGTTATGTGCTGTTAAGTCGTTTGTGACTCATAGCGACCCTATGTACAACAGCCCTAAACCCTGCTCTATCCTGTGCCAATCGCACTGCCTCTGACACACCCATCCCGATTACCCCAGTCACTGAATCAATCCATCTCATAGAGGGTCTTCCCCTCTTGCGCTGTCTCTCCACCCTCCCAAGCATGATGTCCCTCTCCAAGGACCTGTCCCTCCTTGCAACATGCCCAAAGTATGTCAGACGAAGGCCCAGAATCCTTGCCTCTAAGGAGTAGCTTGGTTTAACCCTCTCTAGGATGAATCTGTTTGTTTTCTTGGCAGTCCATGGTACATTCAATACTCTTCTCCAGCACCACAGCTCAAAAGCATCAATTCTCCTTCTGCCCTCCCTAGTCATTGTCCAACTCTCTGATGCATAACAAGTGATTACAAAAACGACAGCTTGTATCAGGTGCACCTTAGTCTCCAGAGAGACACTGTTGCTCTTGAGTACTTTAGAGATGTCCCTAACAGCAGACTTTCCCATCGCAATACGTTTTTTGATTTCCTGGCTGCTGGTGCCAAGAGTGTTGACCATGGAGCCTAGCAAACTGAAGCTGTGAACAATCTCAATCTCTTCACCATCCATCCTGATGTTACAATTGGTCCAGCGGTGAGAATCTTTGTCTTCTTGACATTGAGCCTCAGTCCATACTGAAGGCTGCAGTCCTTAACCCTCTGCAGCAAGTGCATGAGGTCCTCCTCAGTTTCAGCAAGCAGGGTTGTATCATCTGCATAATGCAGATTGTTAATAGATCTTCCATCAATCCTGATGTCACATTTTTTCTCATAGAACCCAGCTTCCCAGGTAATCTGCTCTGCATTCAGGTTGAAAAGGTATGGAAACAGGACCCATCCCTGGCATACACCCTTCCCGATTTTGAACCATGCAGTGTTACCCTGCTCTGTTCTGACAACTGCCATATACACTCTCAGAAATGTGATGGAAGGTTGCATGAGAGTCAGCTCCATGACAAGGGAAGGATAAGTTTTGCTTCTCAGGGAAATAACTACTTCTTCCAGGAGCTTTGTGCATGAAGAGTTAATTCAGTAAGGTTACTGCCCAACAACTACAGAGCAGCCACATCTCATCACCTTCAGCAAGAATAATTTATAGTTTAATCTTACATCCAGGCGTATTAAATTAGTATTACTCATCAGAACCTGCTTATTAATAAAACAAGCTGAATTAGCCACTGGAGAATCATATTTGGAAATTCAATGACAATTTTACATTTTTAATAAAGGCTCAGAAATATTATTGCAGAGCAGGTGGTACGGAGTACTGTGGTCAAATTTGATATTCATTAATAATTGAAGTGTGGGACGTGACAGAGGTGAAAATTAATATTGATTTCTTTCCTTTAATATTTGGAGGAGTTCTAAAAGGTAAATAAAGTGAGATAACAAGACATATCAAGACTCCCTTATTTCTTTGATCACCCCCTCCTCACTAGAGAAAACATATTGCTCCTTCGCCTACTACGCTTTGAATAATTCAATGCCCATAGTCTTTCCAGTTCAATGCATTATAAAATATTCTCAAGCTGAGTTTCAATCATATTAGACTAAAAGCTGAATTTTTTATGAAGGATTATTTAAAACAAAATGCGTCTTGGGCCCAACAGCCTTTGAAACCAAACAATCTTGAGAGTTCAGTGAGGAAATGTCAACATTGAAGAATTTTTCGATTCAGAAAATTAAAGGAATCCTATTTGATGTATGTTAACCATATCAATATTAACAACCTTCTGTTGGATTTCAGCACTGATTTGAGAGATGAATTGTTATTGGCCTTGTATTTTAACTAGTTGTGAAAGCAATGAAAGAGTTGTTCTTGGGTTGAACTTGACCTACCTCTGGGAATATTTTCTACTCTATCAATTTTCAAAGCTTTATTTAAATGAACATCTCTGCCTTACTTTATATCATTCATATCCCTTGGGAAAATAAAAGATGCTCATATATAGATGTTAACACTGCAGATGCTTTGTTGGGAATGGTGTCTTTCTCTGTCCCAACATAAAACATAAGAATCCTGACCACTCACTTGACATAGAAGCATCTTAATTTACAGAAAGATATCTGAATTTGGAGACAGAATAAAGGAATCATATCCAAATCCCTTTCAATTTGGAGTACTAACTTCATGTTACACAACACTGCATGTTTAATGTTTAGGGTTTAGAGGCTTTTTCTAACCTACAACTATTGAGTCAGGTTTGATTCATCCATGATATGTGAGGCTGTACACTTTAAGGTAAGGATATTACCCAACTTTCTCTTGAGAAACCAGAGGTGAATTTGAAGCACTGACCTTTTAGTTACGAACACAACTATGTTATAAAATATGCCATAATTAAGCAAAATAGATACAAATAAGCTTGATAAATAACACAAAGAGCATTACTAATTATCAATCTTTTACTTGAGTAGTGTTGAATCTTGTAATTTCAAGTAGGTGAAGGTCAAACAAAAATTTCTACTAAATTGAGTTATTCATAATATATTTTTTTTGGTGTGGAAACCCTGTTGTTGTTGCTGTTGTTATGTGTTGTCATGTGACTTGTGAACCATAGAAACCCTGAACCATGCTCTATCCTGAACCAAACTTATTGTCTCTGACACACCTACCCATTCCCCAGTCACTGGGTCAATCTATCTCATCCAGGGTCTTCCTCTTTTGCACTCTTCATCCTCCCTTTGAAGCATAATGTCACTCTCCAAGGACTGGTTCCTCCTTGCAACATACCCAGAGTAAGCCAGATGGAGCTTCAAAATCCTTTCCTCCAAGGTGCAGCCTGCTGTCACCCTTTCCCAGATGAACCTGTTCATTATTTTAGCAGTCCGTGATATATTCAGTATTCTTCTCCAACACCACAACTGAAATACATCAATTCTCCTTCTATCATCCTTAGTCATTCTCCAACTCTCTGATGCATAGCAAGTAATTGTGAAGACCATGGCCTGAATCAAAAGCACCTTAGTCTCCAGACTGACAACATTGCTCTTCAGTATTCTGGAGAGGTTTCAGAAAGCAAATTTCCCCCATGTAATTTGTCTCTTGATTTCCTGGATGCTGGAAACAAGAGTGAGGTTTGTGGAGCCAAGCAAGCGCTATAAATTTGAGTCATGATTCCCTTATCTGACATGTTGTTGCCAAACATTCTTCTCATTTATGAGCTTTCTTTTGACTGTATTGGGGAAAGTTTTCACAGAATCCTGCAAATGGATTTGAGTTTTAGAAAACCCCTTTCATGAATGTTATCCTTTCCTGGTTGTGCATTTTGGGCTGTGATATATATATATATATATCACAGACTAAAACTTTTAAATTTTTTCCTGTATTACCTCTGATAATCTTATCACCTTTGGTTTTACTGCTAGGCTTCTAATGTACTTTGAGTTGATTTTTTGTATAATGTTAGATGTTGTCTTTTGGCAGAGTGATGAGAATTTTTTTCCCTTTCCTGATGTTGAGATGTAATCAATATTGAAGAATTTTGGTCTTCTGCACCAAGTACTTCAACTCCTCCTCACTTTGAGCAAGCAAGATTGTGTCATTTACCTGGTGAAGGCTGATGAGGTGCCTTCCTCTGATCTTGAAACCACATTGTTAGGTATAGTGAAAGGATATAGCCCTGACACACAACTTTCATGATTTTAAACTATGCAATACTCCCTTCCTCTGTTTGGATAACAGTTTCCTAACATAATTACAGTTTTTACATGAGCACAATTATGTGTTCTGGGATTCCCATCTTTCCCAATTTTAGTCACTTTTGGTTATAATCTATATAGCCAAATGCTTTTGCATAGTCAATAAAACACAAGTAGATATTCTCCTGGTATTTTATAGATGGAGAGAGTTTTCTCATAGAGCCAATACCCTGAATTAGGACTTAAAGCCATCTATAGTGTGAGAAGATTTTGTTCATGGAAACCTCTAATTATCGTATTTTTTAATAACAACAACCAGGAACTAAGGCAAATTTAATTTTCTTTTATTCAGTAATGTTAGAGTCTGAGAATCAAAATTAAAATTAATATTAGGTTTCTTGAATCATTAAAGCTATCTTCAATGTGATTTCACAGCTTTTTAAGTGTAAGAATAAGTATCTATTCATATCTTGTGTATTCATACTTTGTGATTGGGTTCTTCTCATTTTTCTCTTGTTTCCTTTTTCTTTTTGAGATGCTTAAGTATTCTATAAATTTTTAGATCTGAGTCCTTTATCAGATATTTCATTTTCAAATATTTTTTCCACTCTGTAGATTCCCATTTTACCTTGTTATGATGTGCATAAGGATTTTATTTTTGGAAGGTACTACTCATCTATTTTAGCTTTTCCTAGTTGTAGGTTTTCATTATGCTTGAAGATTTATTCCTATAGTACAGTAGGGTTTCTATAGTTATTCCAAGTTTTTCTCTGGTAAACTTCACAGTCTTGTGTTTTACTCCTAGGTTCTTGATCCATCTTGAGTTGGTTTCCATATCTGGTGTGATGTGTGGGTCTTGTGTCAATTTTCTGCAGATGATTGTTCAGTTTGCACAGCACCATTTGTTAAAAAAAAACAATGTATATGAACTTTATAGACTTTGTATATAAGCCAGAATAAAATAAAATTTAAAAATATATAAACCTTATATGGGAAATGTTTAATAAAGATAGAAATAGTAATTAATTTAAAAAAATAAAAAAGGTTTTAATTTCCCCACTTAATTGATTTCCTGTCCTTGTCAAAGATCACTTAACTATAGGTAAATAAGTTGATTTCTGGATTTTTTTTCTGTTCTATTAATCTATGTGTCTGTTGCAGGACCAGTACCATACTGTCTTGATTAATATGGTTGTGTGGGAGGCTTAGATCAGAAAGTTGGATGTGTTTTACCATATTTTTATTTTTCAGTAGTACTTTGTTCAGGGTGTTTTTTTTTTCTTTCCAGACAAAATTGGAAATGGCTTTTCTATCACTTTCCAGAATGGAATTAGTATCTGTATTGGGATTGCACTGAACTTGTAGATTGCTTTTGTTAGAATTGTCATTTTCCTGATAGTGAGTCTTCCTTTCCACAAGCATGGTATATTCTTCCATTTCTCTAGGCCTTTTTTTGTTTCTTCTTGTATTGTTTGGTCATTTTCTTTGTGTAAGTCATTTATGTATCTAGTTAATTTTGTTCCTAAGTATTTTATCTTGTAATTAGATGTTGTGCCTCTAACCTCTCTGGCAGTTCAGCTACAGATATGAGTTGTGTCCATGTTGGTAGCAATGAGTGAGTGAATGTTGTTGCTTTTGTTGTTGTTGTTAGATACCATCAATCGAATTACTTTCATAACAACTCTATAAATGAAAGACCAGAACTCTGTCTTATACTGTGCCATCTTCACAATGCAGTCACTGTGCCAGTCTAGTTCCCTGAGAGCCTTCCTCTCTTTTGTTGATTTTTAACTTTTCCATGCATAGTGTCTTTCTCCAGGCACTAATGTCCTCTGACAAATACATCCTCTGCCCAAAATATGTCAGCTGAAGTCTGACAATTCTTGCCTCTAAGGAGCAATCTGGTTGCACTTTTGCAAAGACAGAAATATTTTCTCTTTTTTGCAGTCCAAGGAATATGGAATGCTCTTCATCAAAAGCAGAATTTAAAGGCATCAATCCTCCATTGGTCTTCCTTATTCATTGTCCAACTTTCACATGCTTATGAATGATTGACAGTACCATGGTATGGTTCCAGTACATCTTTGTCTTTAATATTAAATCATTGTATTTTAGTAGGTTAGAGAAGTCTTTCACAGAAGTATGCTCAATGCAAGGCATATGTTTATAGACTGCTTCTCCAATGAGTACTGATTTTGAATCCAAGTAAAATAACATCATTGACAACTTCCAACCTGACTCAATCTATCATGATATTTTATATTGGTCCTGTAGAAAGAAAATCGTTATCTTAATGTTGAGGTATAAAATGTATACAACTATATTTTTCAAGACAATCTAGTGTTTAGGACCTAACCAGGATGATAAGTGGCTAAAATTTATTTTCTGTATAAAATCTTTTCAGTCTCTTTGTTTTTTTTGTTCTACAAGACTGTTCCTCATTATTTTGTTGATTCTTTAAGAACTTTAACTTTCATTCTACATTGAATGTAAGTTACTCCTAATTCTTCTATTAGGAGTATATGAAAAAGGATTCGCTTTTCTGTTCATATGCTTTGTTGGTTTGATAAAATGGTGATGATTTTTTTCTATTTTTATCTTATTTATTTATAATAGCATATGTAAATGTATTTCCATTTGATATGTTTTTGTCCCAAGGTGAACAGTGAAAAGTCAGTCTTGAACAATGAAAATTCAGTCTATTAATTTAGAAAAGACAATCAAGAATGATGTTTAAATTGTCTTCCTAGTCTGTCTGTGTATGTGTGAGAATGCATTTATATATGATTTAAGTATCTTCCTTATCTTATTCAAGGTCTAAGTAAATCATTTCCATTTCTTGGTCACAAGTAAATTTCATAACAATAAAGTCTTTAAGCCATGTATTTCAGTTGGAAACATAATTTCTTTTAAAATATGATATGATATACTGTGCTGCCTTTTTTGAGAACTGTCTTAGGTTTCTCTAAAACATCAGAAGTTTCCATAGAAACCCAAAACTTTGTCTAGAAAAAAGAGAAATTGGCATGAGATATGTACATATAGGAAAGAAATAGCTAATAAATGACTTAAATGTTTTTTCAAGTTATGCCTTGATATTTTGGTACAGAAGTACCTTTTCACTGAAAAGAGGAAATTTCTTTTTTTTCTTTACATTAACAATCCAGAATGTTCAGTGACTAAGTAACAAAACTACTAAATTTTGAAAATCACAAGCTATGTAGTGTTTTTCTAGATTGTTGCTCCTGAGTGCTGCATAGTATTCCATTGTGTGAATGTACTACAATTTCTCAATTTATCCAGTTGTGGATGGACATTTTGTCTGTTTCCATGTTTTTGTGATGGTGAATAATGCTGCTATGAACACTGGGGTACAAATTTCATGAGAGAGACTGGACAGTATTATATTGAGTGATCTAACTCAGCATCATGAGGACAAAAACTTAATAAGACCATTATTGTTAAAATAGAAGGATAACTAATAAAACATGTGGGGCTACAAGGGGGAAGCGATTGGAGCAGAGGGATGAGGATGGATAGGGACAAAATCACAGGGTTGCACAAGTTGGTGGGTGGAGGGAGGGGCTAAAGAAAATGGGAAAGATCAGACAGGGACCTGAAAAGGGACATTTTATAAAACACAACTTATGGAACATGAAGAGTTTTTTAAAAACACTCAAAAATATAATGTATGAGAACCAACGTATGAAACTTAATGCCAATGAAGGAAAGTGTAGGGGGAATCTGCATAATAAAGGACAAAATAATAAAATGAAGGAGAACAAAAGAAAATTTTAGCTGTTTTGATTTTCTGATTCCAGTTCTTTGGGCGAGAAGGGCGGGGAAGCTCATTTGGGGCAATTACTGCCTCTGAAAACCCACCCGTTTGCTTACAAAATTCATATACATTGTTTTACAATAGTCTTCATTTACATTGTGTTTCATACAATCATTCCTATCCATTAAGTTATTTAAAACTCAGCATAATTCTCTCTTTTCAGGTCCCCTCTGGATCTTTCCCATTTTCTTTGTCTTTCCAACTAGGACATTCATCATAGTGCTTTGGGGCTTTAAGTATATAGAGAACATCATGTGTGTGTTGAATATACAGCTAATCTATATTAGCGCTACTCTAGAGTTCATTTTTTATGTTTCTTATCAAGAAGTATTTTCAATAAATTTATGCCAAGTTATTATTTGCTGATATTTCATACCTATATCATTTAATATGTTTCTTCATTGTGATTGGCCACAGTTTGGCCAATATTTGATAATTTTACCTGAAATCTAGGACATACATTTATGAATGGATTTAACTCCTACCATACTGGTACAAGACACCACCTAAACAGTGTTCAAAGAATCACAGGAAATCATTTACAGGGGGTATATTCTCAGAGATAAGTGACAGTATCAGTGCAGTAGATTGAACTAATAGCAAATATACATGGTTCTTATGCCTTCCTGCTCTCTGATAATAGACAATGACAGGCTTTGGATCACAATGTCAAACCTAGCAGGGATAATTTTCCTCTATATGTGGCATGACTGCACCTAGGGACATATATCTTATACAGC
The DNA here is from genome assembly GCF_000299155.1 of Elephantulus edwardii. Lineage (NCBI taxonomy): Eukaryota > Metazoa > Chordata > Mammalia > Macroscelidea > Macroscelididae > Elephantulus > Elephantulus edwardii. Next base: position 1,212,062 of record NW_006399858.1, read on the forward strand.
ATTTATCTTCTCTTTTATGCCATACAAACTTAAGGCTGTCACGTTCTGGAACAATAAACTTTCTAAGGCTATGACAGAGTTGAAGTAGATACGGCCAGCTAGAATAATTTCTAAATTATGTGACATGGTTTCCCTGACTTGGTTACAGGTTCTTCTTGTTTTTCTTCTTTTTGCTTAAGACTGAAAAGCTAGTTTAATATATAAGACCAATAAGTAGAGTTACTGAGATAGTAGAGAGTTGGCAATATTATTTAATATCACTTAATCATTTCCGGCGTGCTCCTGGGCGGAAGGGAGACTTGAGGGTGGGCACAAGGAATCCAGCCCAGATAAGAGATCAAGAGGCGTTTTTCAAAGGTACCCAGCATTTCCGGCCTGCTCCTGGGCAGAAGGGAGACTTGAGGGTGGGCACAAGGAATCCAGCCCAGATAAGAGACGAAGAGGCGTTTTTCAAAGGTACCCAGCATTTCTGGCCTGCTCCTGGGTGGAAGGGAGACTTGAGGGCAGGCACAAGGAATCCAGCCCAGATAAGAAACCAAGAGGCGTTTTTCAAAGGTACCCAGCATTTCCGGCGTGCTCCTGGGCGGAAGGGAGACTTGAGGGCGGGCACAAGGAATCCAGCCCAGATAAGAAACCAAGAGGCGTTTTTCAAAGGTACCCAGCATTTCCGGCGTGCTCCTGGGCTGAAGGGAGACTTGAAGGCAGGCACAAGGAATCCAGCCTAGATAAGAGACAAAGAGGCGTGTTTCAAAGGTACCCAGCATTTCCGGTGTGCTCCTGGGCTGAAGGGAGACTTGAGGGCGGCACAAGGAATCCAGCCCAGATAAGAGAAGAAGAGGTGTTTTTCAAAGGCGTTTTTCTTTTTCTTTTTTTTTTTTTTTGGTTGAGTCAAATTTTATTTTTTAGAATGTACAGATTGGTTGATCAAAGGCGTTTTTCAAAGGAACCCAGGATTTCCGGCAGGCCCGAGGGCCGAAAGGGAAACATAATCCACTCAGCAGTTTTACAGGATAGGGCACCTTCCTTTGGAGACAGCTCAACTAAACTCAAGAGACACTGGTGAAAAGGAAAATGTCAGCAGGTGAGGTTTTTGGAATAACAGAAGCCAAGAAAGCTTAAGATACAAACTGTCAGATCATGGGTTGGACAATGGAAGATATTTTCTGAAGGTACTTGGTAGATGAGAAGGGTTACCTGGTGGAGGGTGGAGCTGGGAAGTAAGTGGGTCAAGGCACTGGGCTAAGAGGGGGGTCAACACTTTAACTAATGCTTACCCCCACAATAAGGGATTTATCTTTAACTGCTCCACAAATTGCTGTCTGTCAGATACTCCTCTAAATCTGAACATTCAG
>NW_006399858.1:1216053-1223422 GCF_000299155.1 Elephantulus edwardii
CCAAGCTACTCCTTGGAGGCATGGATTCTAGGGCTTCCTTTGACATACTTTGGACATGTTGCCAGGAGGGACGGGTCCTTGGAGAGGGACATCATGCATGGGAGGGTGGAGGGACAGCGCAGGAGGGGAAGACCCTCTATGAGATGGAGTGTTTCAGTGACTGGGCTAGTCGGGATGGATGTGTCAGAGGCAGTGTGGTTGGCGCAGGATAGAGCAGGGTTTAGGGCTGTTGTGCATAGGGTCGCTATGAGTCGAAAACGACTCGACGACAACAACAACAACATACTGGGCTTGTAACTTTTGGGATTTACTTCCATTACATTTAAAATAAATATAGCATGTCCTGTTATTAATAAGTACAAGAAATGGCATTCTACAGGGGAACGATATGCAGCAGGTTACAGACATTTATATAACAACAGTGAAAACCATTCCAATAATGTTTTCGGAATCTTGAAATGAATGAACAGGTTTATACTTTGTGGGTGAGTAGCAAGTTTGTTGTGTTCTTGTGTTTTTTGTTGTTGTTGATATGGCTGCTATCTTTTATAAGTCACTATCTTTATTTTTAAATATTACTTACATATTCACCATTTCTCTCCTATTTCTTCTTTATCTCACTCACCTATTCCAATTTCACTTTTTTTTTGTTTTTTATGTTATATTGGGTATTTTGAAAATTCAAATATATTCCTTTTCACACTTTATCTTTCCCATTTCCTTCACCACCCCTCCACCTATCAAATTGTGTAACACTATGATTAACTACACCTCCTGCTCATCCTCACCCCTCTGCTTCTACCCTCCCTCCCCTTGGATCCTCAAACTCATAAAACAATAATGGTCTTATACAGTATTTTTCCTTGTGGGACTAAGTTAGTTCACTCAGCATAATGTTCTTCAGTCTCTCCCAGGTTAGGTAGTAATTTACAAAATCATTGGTGAGTAGCAAATTTTGTTTATCAAACTTACCCTGAAAATAGTTTTCCAGTGAGTTACCTTTATTTTACTGAGAATTAGCTCTATTGTATTCTTTACGAACAAAAATGAAAATATATACTTGCAGAGATAATAAAACTTGACCAATAATTTACAGTTTGGGGTTAAATCCAGGCCTTTGTGGGTAACTTCAATTCTAGGGATCCTTGGAGCTCTGGTCACATAGTCGGTAGGGATTATTACTGCTAATTCACCAGTCATTTCATGTGAGAAAGATGATTAGTATATTCCTATGAGATTTACAATCATTGGATATCCATTAGAGCGTCATCTATGAGGAAGTTTTAGCTCTACAACAGTAAGTTTTAAGTGATAGCATATTGATAGGTTTTGGTTTTTATCCAATCTGCTACTCTTTCTGTAGTCAGTGGTGCATTTAAACCATTCACATTCAGTGTAATTATTGAGAAACATAGTTTTATTGCTATCATTTTGTTGAGTTCTTTTTGGTGTTGCTGGTTACTCTGGTCCATCTTTCTTTCTGTGGCACCTCTGAAATTCTAACAATTAGGGCAGAAATATATTAAATAGAAAACAGAAAAACAATAGAAACCATCAACAAAAAGTTGATTGAAAAAGCCAATAAAATTAACAAACCACTATCAAAACTATAAAGGAAAAGAAAGTTAAGACATAAATAATCTGAAGAAGAGATGTAAGAGGCATTATCACAACAAAACTAATTAAAATAAAAAAGGTTAACAACGGAATATAAAAACTATAGTCAAACAAACATGAAAACCTAGAAGAAATGGACAAATACTTAGAAAAACACAACCTACCTAAACTGACACAATCTGAAACTGAACATATGAACAGACACATTACACAAGAAGAAATTGAAAAGGTAATAAAACTACTTCCAACCAAAAAAATGGCTTGGACCAGATACTTTTACAAGTGAATTTTATCAAACATTCTGAGAAGCATTTTTATCATTCTATATAAAGTATTTAAGAAAATAGAAAAAGATTTAATTCTCTCAGACTAATTTCTATGAAGCAAATATAAATATAGTACTTAAGGGAAAAGAAACCCACAAGAATACAATCCAGAGTATGTAGAACGAAATGCCAGAATTATTCCAAAATAGTGGAGGGGCAAAAAGCAGAACAGAAAAATAAAACTGAGTCAGTGACCTAGATGACCTCAATGAGAACCTACTAGAAAAAAAATTTAGAAAGAGAGAGAAGATAAAAATAAAAAGAAAAAAACATGAGTCTTGTGGGATAACATCAAACTGAGCAACATGTACATGATTGGAATCTAAGAATGGAGGAGAAGGGAAAAAGCATTTAGAGAATTATGGAAGAGGAACTAAACAAAAACTTCATGGATATCATAAAACATAAGGAAATAGGGAAAGCAGCACAACACGGACAGAGAGCAGTGGGACATGGGTGGAGAGCAGCATGACATGGTCAGAGAGCAGCAGTACACCAACGGAGAGCAACTCAGGCAGTCTGATGTGCTGAAGACGGGTGACTTTGCAGCTTAACATCGGTGAATGGACCACCAGCCCTGAACCCCTGGAGGTGCCCCAGCCTCACCCCCAACCCCTGGTGGTGGTGACCCCACCATGCCACAGCCACCCCCACCTCCTTACCCCAGTCACAGTCCCATGCTTCCCCCCCAAACCCCTGCATAACCACAGCACTGCACCCTTAGTAGTGCTCCAGGGCTGGTAGAGAGTCCTTCATGCAGCACAGAGACTGACAAGCATGGTGAGCTGTGGACAGTAGGATTTTGAATCAGAACTTTTGTTGAAATAATTCCTCTTGGAGCTACAGGAACACAAAGCCAAGCTGCTGATCCAGCCATTGCCCCAAGCCACCAGCTGAGCTGCTGTGGGACTGATCTGGCAGAAGAATGGCTGGTAGGATCCTAACTGGGTTTTCTTGGGCACTGTCAATTGACTGGGAGAGCACCCAAGGGTGAGCCCACTGGTGGGAATTTGTCTGAGCTCTCTTGGGCCATGCTGACAGCCCAAACAAAGAGGATAGTTAGAATTTGTCTGAATATCTGTGGATACTGCAGACCAGCCAGAGACAAGTGGGTTGGTGGGAATTTGATTTTGACCTCTTGGGTCCCATTGGACTCGGTACCATGTGTGAGAAAGGGTCCTCTTTGCGAGGGCCCTGGGTAAGTGCCACTGGGCAGAAAACATTGAATAAAAACCACTGGGGTGGGAGATGGACAGCTGTAATTTGAGTAGGGACCCTAATCGTGAGCACACCTGGACAGCTGAGGTCTGAGTGAGGTCCCCCAAGTGGTTGACCTGCCCTTGTGATCACCCACCACTGTGCCTACCCTACCCCATTGGGCTTCACACCTGTGTCTAGATGTCTGGTCAATAAATTTGCCTTTAATCTTGAGCACATTGACCTGACTTTCTACAAGAGGCTGCTATCACAGGCTCTGAACTGACATTTATTTGGAGTCAGAAGTTCAGAGAAAAACACAAGTGGGGTAGCTGCCCAACTGATCTCTAGAGCATTGTCTTCAGATCAAGAACATGTCAATGTCTCGAAGGAACCAAGTTATCTAACACAATACACAAGCACAAAGCAAGATATCACCCCCCAAAGGGTGACACTGTATCAATGGATTTCCTGAAGCCAGAAAGTCTGATGGAATGTTCTGACATAGAATTTAAAAGAACAATGATTGAATATTTTCAGTGGATGAAAGACAAACATGAAGAATCACAAGATGCTACAAGCAAAAACCAGGAGGAGAAAAAAAAAACAAACCCAGAACAATGTTGTTGTTGTTGCTATGTGCCATCGAGTTGCTTGCGACTCATAGCGACCCTATGTACAACAGCTCTAAACTCTGCTCTGTCCTGTGCCAATCTCATTGCATCCAACACACTCATCCCGATTTCCCCAGTCACCAAATCAATCCATCTCCCAAAGGGTCTTTCCCTCCTGCGCCTGCCCTCCACCCTCCCAAGTATGATATCCCGCTCCAAGTACCGGTCTCTCTTTACAACATGGCCAAAGTATGTCAGGCGAAGCCTCAGAATCCTTGCCTCCAAGGAGCAGCCCCATTTAACCCTCTCCAGGATGAATCTGTTTGTTCTCTTAGCAGTCCATGGAACCTTCAGCACTCTTCTTCAACACCAAAGCTCAAAAGCATCAATTCACCTTCTATCCTCCTTGGTCATTGTCCAGCTCTCTGATGCATAGCAAGTGATTGCAAAGACCATGGCCTGCACCAGACGCACCTTTGTCTCCAGAGACAAACCATCGCTCTTGAGAACTTTAGAGAGGTCCCTAACAGCAGACTTTTCCACGTCAATACACCTTTTAATTTTCTAGCTGTAAGTGCCAAGAGTGTTGATTGTGGAGCCAAGCAAACTAAAGCTGTGAACAATCTCAATCTCTTCACCATCCATCCTGATGCTGCTAATTGGTCTAGTGGTGACAATCTTTGTCTTCTTGACATTGAGCCTCAATCCATATTGAAGGTTGCAGTTGCTGACCCTCAGCAGCAAGCACTTCAGATCTTCTTCATTTTTAGTAAGCAGGGTTGTGTCATCTGCATAATGCAAATTGTTTATGTATCTTCCACCAATCCTGATGCCACATTTCTCCTCATAGAGCCCAGCCTCCCAGATGATCTGTTCTGCATACAGGTTGAAAAGTTATGGAAACAGGACACATCCCTGGCGTATGCCCTTCCCAATTTTGAACCATGCAGTGTTTCCTTGCTGTGTCCTGACAGCTGCCTCTTGGTTCAAGTATAAGTTTTGCATTAGCATGATCATGTGTTCATGAATTCGCATTCTTCTTAGAGTCAGCCACATTTTGTTATGATCCACACAGTCAAACGCCTTTGTATAATCAATGAAGCACAGGTAGACATTCCTCCGGTACTCCCTGCTTTCTGCCAAGATCCATCTAACATCAGCTACAATATCCCTGGTACCACAACCCCTTCTAAACCCAGCCTGGACTTCCAGCAGTTCTCTGCTGATGTGCTGTTCCAGTCGGTTTTGGATAATATTCGGTAGAATCTTGCCTGCATGTGAAATCAATGATATTGTTCTGTAGTTTCCACATTCTGTTGGGTCACCTTTCTTTTTAATGGGAACAAATATAGATCTCTTCCAGTCAGTTGGCCAAGTGGTTGTTCTCCAGATTTCTTGACACAACTTGGTGAGCACATCCAGAGCAGCATCTGTTAGTTGAAATATGTCAATTGGCATACCATCTATTCCTGGGGCCTTATTTTTTTGCTGTTTCTTTCAACGCAGCTTGAATTTCTTCCTTCATCACCATAGGCTCTTGCTCGTAGGTTATTTCGTTAAATTCTTCTGTGTCTGCCAATTCTTTTCGATACAATGACTCAGTATATTCTATCCATCTTCTTTTGATACCTCCTGTATAATTTAATATTCTGCCTAAAGCATCCTTGATTATAGCAACTCGAGGTTTGAATTTGTTCTTCAGTTCCTTGAGCTTAAGAAATGCTGAGCAAGTTCGACCCTTTTGGTTTTCTGACTCCAGCTCCTTGCACATTTCATTGTAATATTTTGCTTTGTTATTCTGAGCTGCCTTTTGAAATCTTCTGTTCAGCTCTTTAGTATCTTGAATTCTTCCTTGTGCTTTGGCTTCTCTGTGCTCCAGTGCAATCATCAGAGTTTCTTCTGACATCCATTTTGGTGTTTTCTTCCTCTTCCATCTTTGTAATGAACATTTGTACTCTTCTTGGATGATACCCTTGATATCCTCCCACAACTCATCTGGTCTTCGGTCATTCGTGTTCAAGGCCTCAAACCTGTTCTTGAGATGGTTCTAAAATTCAGGTGCGATAGACTCAAAGTTATATTTTGGTTCTCGTGGATTCGGTTTAATTTTCCTCAGCTTCAGCTTTAATTTGCATATGAGTAGTTGGTGGTCTGTTCCACAATCAGCTTCTGGCCTAGTTTTCACAGCTGATATTGAGTTTCTCCAGCAGTTCCTTCCACAGATGTAATCTATCTGAAGCCTATGCATACCATCAGGTGAGATCCATGTGTATAACCTGCGTTTATATCTCTTTAAAAATGTGTTTTTGATGAATAAGTCATTGATTGTGCAAAATTCAAACATTCTCTCTCCAGCTCCATTTCTGTATCTGAGTCTATGTTTTCCAACTACTGATTCTTCTTCTCTGTTCCCAACTTTTGCATTCCAGTCAGCCATTATTATCAATGCATCTTGATTGCATGTTTGCTCGATCTCCTACTGTAAAAGTTGGTAGAAATATTATATTTCCTCTTCTTTGGCTCTGTTTCTTGGTGCATATATCTGGATTATAGTGGTAGAGAAAACAAATTAGGCATTAGCAAAACTAGAAAAACAAGAAGCCACTATCCAAAATATGAGGTCCAATGTTTCATATGCTGTCAACATTAGGAAGGGACACATGAGGAGAGCTGCAGAGATGGAACACAAAGCCAGTATAATAGAAGACAGAATTATCACCACTGATCTGCTAGAGCAAAAAACAGACTCATAAAGGAAGGAAAAAGAGGAAAACCTAAGAAGCATGTGGGACACCATCAAGAAATATAACACGCACATCATTGGAATTCCAGAACAATGAGAAGCAAATAAAGGCACGAAAAAAGTGGTACAAAAATTACTAGAGGAAAATTTCCCAGGCATAATGAAGAATGAGAGAATATATATTTAAGACGCTCAGTGAACAGCTCAGTGAACACTATGTAGAATAGACTCCAGAAGAAAAACACCAGGGCACACCATAGTTAAATCTGTCAGAACAAAAATAAGGAAAGAATCTGAAAGCAGCAAGGGAGAAACAACGATTAACCTATAAGGGAGAACAGATAAGATTAAGTGCTGACATCTCAGCAGATACCATGCAAGCAAGAAGACAATACAATGATAGCAATAAAACCTTACCTCTCAATAATCACACTGAATATGAATGGTTTCAATGCACCACTGAAGAGAAAAAGAGTAGCAGATTGGATAAAAAACCAAAATCCATCAATATGTTCTCTACAAAAGACATACATAAAAAAAGATGATATAAAAGACTAAATATACAAGGAAATGGCAATGAGAAAAAAGCAGGAGTAGCAATATTAGCCTATTGATAAAATAAATGTCAATGTAAAAACCATCTCAAAGTACAAGGAAGGTTACTACATAATGCGGAAGAGGTCAGTAAAACAATAGGCCATAACAATAGTAAATATTTATGCAGCAAATAAAATACCTGCAAAATAAATAAAACAAGCATTATCAAAATTGAAAACGGAAAACACCACTTGCCAAAACCTCTGGGAAGCAGCCAAAGCAGTAATCAGAGGTCAACTTATAGCAATAAGCAAACACATCAAAAGACAGGAAAA
>NW_006399858.1:1226302-1230672 GCF_000299155.1 Elephantulus edwardii
GCAGCAATGAAGGAATGAAAACCCAAAATCCCTGTAAATGTTCATTAAAACTAATAAAATTTAATAATAAAAAAAAATTGAAAACGGAAATAGACAACATTTCTATAGTACTTTGAGACTTCAATATACCCCTTTTAAGAAAAGGTAGAACTACCAGAAAGAAACAAAGATACTGAAGAATTAAACCACACAATAAACCAACTTGACCTCATGGATATTTATAGGCTAATGCACCCCCAAAAAAACACAGTATACATTCTTCTCCAATGTGCTTGGAACATTCTCCAGAATAGGTCATATTTTAGATCCCAAGGCAAGCATCAATAAATTCAAAACATAAAAATAATACAAAGCATTTTGTCAGACCACAATACTACAAAACTAGAAATTAATAACAAGAGGATAAAGGAGAAAAAATCCACACATTTGGAAGCTGAACAACACCTTGCTTGAACATGACTGGGTACTAGAAGAAATAAAAAATGAAATGAAAAACTTTCTTGAAAAAATGACAATGAAAACACCACTTATTAAAAAAACAATAAACAAACCCCTCTGGGAAACAGGCAAAGCAGTAATCAGAGGTCAATGTATAGCAATTAACAAAGACATTAAAAGGCAGGAAAAATGGGCCATTGACTCTCTAATCCAACATCTCCAACAAAGAAAAAAGAACAACAAAAATACCTGACACACTGTAAAAAAAAATGAAATTATAACAATTACAGCAGAAATAAATGAAATAGAAAACCAAAGAAAACAAATTAAACTATCAACAAATCTAGGAGTTGGCTCTTTGAAAAGGTCAATGAAATCAATAAATCATTAGCAAAACTCACAAAAGAAAATAAGGAGAAGGCACAAATAATCTGAATAAGAGATGAATCATGCAACGCCACAACAGAACCAACTAAAATAAAAAGGATAACATTAGAGTATTATGAAAAACTATACTCAAACAAATATGAAAACCTACAAGAAATGGACAAAAACTTAGAAATAAATGCACAACCTACCTAAACTGACACAAACCGAAACTGAATATCTGAAAAGACCCATTACAGAAGAAGAAATTACAAAGGTAATAAAACAACTTCCAACCTAAAAAAGCCCTGGACCAGATGGTTTTACAGTGAATTTTATCAAACATTCAGAGAAGAACTGTCACTAATTCTACATAAACTATTTCAGAAAATAGAAAAAGATGCAATTCTCTCAGATTCATTCTATGAAGCAAACATATCCTTGATACCAAAGCCAGGAAAGGACACCACCAAAATAGAAAAATATAGGTCAATAACTTTTATGAACATAGATGTAAAAATCCAGAATAAAGGACTGGCCCATAGAATCCAATGATAAATCAAAGAAATAATTCACCATGACCAAGTGGGATTCATAATAGGTATGCAAAGATGGTGAGATACAAGAAAAACAATTAATGTAATTCATCCCATTAATGAAGCAAAGAACAAGAAACACATGATCCTATCAATTGATGCAGAAAAGGCCTTTGACAAAATCCAACACCCTTTCCTGGTTAAAACACTCAACCAAATAAGATTAGAGGGGAATTTCTTCAAGACAGTAAAAAGTATTTATGCAAACCTGAGGGCCAACATTGTTCTCAATGGAGAGAGGTTAAAGGTATTCCCTTTAAGAACAGGAATTACGCAAGTATGCCCACTATCATCTCTCTTATTCAATGGTGTATTGAAAGTCTTAGCAATAGCAGTAAGACAAGAGAAGGAAATAAGGGGTATCCAAATTGACAAAGAGGAGGTAAAATTATCTCCCTATGCAGATAATATGATAGTATACTTAGAAAACACCAAAGACTCAGCAAGAAAACTGTTGGACATAGTTGACCAATTCAGCAAAGTAGCATGATGCAAGATCAACATACAAAAATCAGTTGGATTTGTTTACAGTGACAAAGAGAATACAGAGCCTGAGCTAAGGAATACAATACCCTTCACAATAGCTAATCACAAGATGAAACACTTGGGAGTAAGCTAACCAGAAGCACAAAGGATCTATTCAAAGAGAATTACAAAACATTACTACAAGAAACAAAAAGAGACCAGGAGAAGTGGAATAATATCCCTTGCTCATGGATAGGAAGACTCAATTTACAAGATCAAGGCAATCCCAATAAAAATACCAATCCCGTTATTCAATAAGATGGAAAAGGCAATCTCCAGTTTCATTTGGAATGGAAAGAATCCCTGAATAAGCAAAGAACTCCTTAAAAATAGAAAAAAGTTAGGAGGCACCTCACTCTCTGATTTCAAATAGTACTACACTGCAGTGGTGGTTAATACAGCATGGTACTGGCACAATGACAGATGCATAGATCAATGGAATTGAGAACCCGAAAATCAGCCTATCTGCTTATGGTCTGATTTTTGACAAGGAGATGAAATCAGTTAAGTGGGGAAATGATAGCCTTTTTAGTAATTGTTGGGAAAATTGGAAAACTATCTGCAGAGGACTCAAGCAAGATCCACACTTCACTCCCTACACAAAAACCAACTCTAGGTGGATCATGGATCTAGGATTAAAACCAATCACTATAAACTTCATTAAGGTAAACTCGGAAGAACTCTAGAAATCCTAATCCACAACACAGTCTTCCATTAATCCTGAAATATCTACAACCAGGAGAATATAAAATAAAATCATTCTATGAAGCAAGATTTCAAATACCAAAACCAGGCAAAGATATTACCAAAAAAGAGAAAACTATAGACCAATGTCTATAATGAATGAACATAGATGCAAAAATCCTTAACAAAATCCTGACCAATAGAATCTTAACAGTATGTATAAAAAAAAAAATCATCATGACCAAGTGGTACTCCTAACAGGTATGAAAGAATGATTCAACATAAGAAAAACAATCAGTGTAATTCACCGAATTACCAAAACAAAGAACAATAATTCTACCAATTGATGAAGAAAAGGCCTTTCACAAAACCCAATATTCTTTTGCAATTAAAACACTAAATTTTTTAGAAAAGAATAGAATAGAATTTCCTCAATATAGTGAAAAACATACACAAAAACCTAAGAACAATCATCATTCTCAATGGATAAGGGTATTTTCAATTCCCTCTGCAAATAGGGACCAGAAAAGGTTGCCCACTATCACTATTCTTATTTAATATTGTACTGGAGGTAAATGTCAAGGGCAATAGACAAGTGAAGGAAATAGGCATCCAAATTGGCAAAGGGTGGTAAAATTATTTCTATTTGCAAGTGATATGACAGTGTACACAGAGAACTCCAAAAACTCAACAAAAAAAGCCCCAAACTGTTAGACCCAGTAGACCAATTTAGTAGAGTGAGATCAATATATATAAAAAAAAAAAATCAGTCAGCTTTCTCTACAGCAACCAAGAAAACACAGAAAAGGAGACTAGGAAAACAATACCATTAGACACCCATAAAATGAAATACTTGAGAATAAGCCTAACCAGAGAACTTAAATACCTTTATAAGGAAAAATACAAAACAGTGCAACAAGAAACAGTAAGAGACTAAATTAAATAAAAAAATATAATGAATGGTAAGATTGAACATTGTTAAAATGACAATCCTGCTGAGGGCAATCACCAAAGGAATCCCAATAGAGATATCAAGCTCATTTTTCAAGGAAACAGGAAAGGCTACTGACAAGTTTATTTGGAAGGAAAAGAGATCCCGAATAAGCACATTTCTTCTGAAAAATGAAAATGAAGTGAAAGGCATAGCCCTCCCTGACCTCAAGACTTACTATATAGCTGTGGTAATCAAAACAGTAGGGTGGATTGACATGGTGATTTCTGAAATGGGTTCTTGAGTGTCGGGAAGTGTGAGGTTGGCACAGGATAGTACAGGGTTCAGATCTTCTGTTCATTGGGTCGCTATGAGTCATGCTCAACTCAATAGTATCTAACAACAACAATGTATGGCTAATTGGAATGTTACATGGGTTCAAAATCTATTAAATGTGGAAATGACTACCTCTTCAACTAATGGTATTGGCATAACCGAGTATCTACCTGCAGAAAACTAAAACCGTATCCACACCTCAAACTATACATGAAAATCAACTTGAGATAGATCTTTACCTATGGGTAAAGTCCAAAACCATAATCACCATTCAAGATAAAATGGGACCAAATTTAGAAGCTCTAGAGTAGGACAAAAATAGCCAGAAATGCATGACCGGGAGAGGACAGAATTGATGAATGAGACCTCCTAAAAATAAAATCCCTGTATATGAACAGACACTTCATCGGAGAAGACATTCAGATGGCCAACAAGCACATGAAGAAATGTTCAAAGTCCCTAGCTCTAAGAGAGATGCAAATCAAAACAACTAT
>NW_006399858.1:1231126-1232262 GCF_000299155.1 Elephantulus edwardii
CATTATGCTGAGTGAAATATCTCAGTCACACAGGAACAATACTGCATGGTGCCACTGTTGTAGAATGGGTCTGACATCAGGGTTGTGGTATAACAGAAAAACTGGATAAATTATGTCTATTATATTGAAACAGATGAGGGCATGAACAGATTAGAGGTGATATATGATAGAGTATTAGGGTTAGCACAGGAATCCAGAATTAAGGTTGCATAGAGAAGTGTACTCAGGGTGGGAGGTGGGGGGAGAGGGATGGGGGAAATGTATACTAATGAAGGAGTTTTTTTTTTCTTTTCTTTTTCTTTCTGGAGAGGGGAGCAAACTGATGGGGAGGGGTGAGCAGGGAGAAAAGTGCAGCAATGAATGAATGGAAATCCAAAACCTCTGTAAAACATGTCTATTAAAATTAATTAAAAAATTTAAAAAAAATAAAATCCCTGTATGTATCCAAAACTTTTCCCAATAGGGTGCAAAGAAAACCTATTGACTGGGAAAAACAAAATAAAAATAAACAAACAAAATCCACAAACATTTGGCAATGCCATCTCAGACAAGGCCCTCAAAACATAAGTTTACAAAATACTACTGTGTATCAACAAGAAGGTCACCTCAGATAATAGCAAAGAGGCATCTTTCAGGTGCACAGAGGGACCGGCGGGAGAACGTGCTCCTGGGCGGAAGGGAAGCCGGGAAGCTGCGCACTGGGAAAGGTCACCTCGGATAATAACAAAGAAGCATCTTTCAGGTGCACAGAGGGACCGGCGGGAGAACGTGCTCCTGGGCGGAAGGGAAGCTGGAAAGCTGTGCACCAGGGGAAATCACCTTAGATAATAGCGAAGAGGCATCAGAAAGGAAAACATAATCTACACAGGAGTTCTACAAGACACGTCACCTTCCCTTGGAGACAATACAACTAAACTTAAGAGACACTGGTCAAAAGAAAAAAATATGTCAGCAGTTGACGTGTTTGGAATCACAGAAGCCAAGAAAGCATAAGATACAAGCTGTCAGATCATGGGTTGGACAATGGAAGATATTTTCTGAAAGGACTTGGCAGATGTGAAGGGTTATCCGGGTGGAGGGTGGAGCTGGGAAGTAAGTGGGTCAAGGCACTGGGCTAGGGGTGGGGTCAACACTGT
>NW_006399858.1:1235057-1251042 GCF_000299155.1 Elephantulus edwardii
TAGGGCTGTTGTGCATAGGGTTGCTATGAGTCGAAAACGACTCGACGGCACATAACAACAACAACAACATCAACAAGAAAAAGATTAAAAACCCAGTAACAAAATGCACAAAATGCATGAAAAGATCTTTCACAAAGGAAGATGTTAATATGGCTAACAGATGCATGCAGAAATGCTCAAAATTACTGGCCTTCAGAGAGATGCAGATCAAAACCATGAAATATCATCTCATGCCAGTAGTGGTTGCAAAGTTACCAGGACAGCAAGCAATAAGTGTTGGAGAGGATGTGGAGAAATTGGAACTCTACTGTACTGCAGGCAGAATTGTAAAATGGTACAACCATTCTGGAAGGGAGTTTGACATTTCTTCAAAAAGCTGAATATAAATATCTCATAAGATCCAGTTATTGCACCCCTAAGAATATACTCCAAGGAATTAAAAACTGAGACAAAAATGGAGATTTGTACATTTATGTTTATAATACCATTATTCACAATAGAAAGAAAATGGAAACAGCCCAAATGCCCTTCAACAAAAGAATGGATTGAGAAATTGTGGTACCTTCATACAATATTATGTGTGCACTTAGGAGTAATGAGTTTCAAAAGCACTATATAACATGGGAGAGAGTAGATAACATTATGCTGAGTGAGCTAAGCATCATAAAGACAGATATTTCATAAGACCATTATTATAACAAGGGAATGGGAACCAGCAAGATGTTATTAGTGATTATAACTAGTAAAGATAACTAGAAAATAACTAGCTAGAGTATACATATCAGGATGAGTATTGGTTTATGGAGACAGAACAGGGAGCAGTATGGAGATCAGTAGGATAACATAATTTAGTGAGCATATTGTAGGGGGACAAATGAGAGGAATTCAAAGAAGCCTTGGGGAAATGGTGTAGTGGCAGACATAGATCAATGATAATTGATTATGCACAATACAGTGTATATGGATGATTGTATAGAGCACAGGGTAAATGGGGGATCATGTGGAACACTGTACAGGAATGAATAACAAGATAACAAACTATTTCATGGAAAAAATAAAAGGGAGAGAAGGTAAAGTAGGAGACATGATCACTGGGATGATGGAGGTTAGTGAGAGAGGAGAAGATAAATTTGGGAGAGGTTCAATGGGCAATTAGGGGGACAATGTGATAATAGAAATGAATAGGTAGTAATTAACTGCATGAAGATGGTGTGCATGAGGGTGGGACATAATTTGCCTGGATGAAAGCACAGTGTGCAAATGTGATTATATGGGGGGGCGGAAAGAAAGTTGAAAGAACTATGCAAAGCCTCAATCTGAGGGTTATCCTATGAACCTTCTTGTTATAAACCTGGTTGGTGTTGCCTCAGCTACCACCAAACTTTCAAAACCAAGTCTGAGTTCTGACATAGATGGTATTATAAAGATGAACTCCTGCCTACAAATCATAAATCCTCAGATAAAGTGCATGGGAAGTACAATAAGAAATCACTGGAATCAAAGGATATGTGAAGGATCAGTGGGCTGATCCTTGTGTTTGTGTATGTCTCTCAAAGAACTACATATTTTGTGAGCTTCTTGGGAAATCAAATTGGAAATCTGCTTTATAAAAGTCACAATTTGAAAACTTATGGGGAAATTCTATTCTGTATACATGGAACTACCAAGAGTTGTAATCAACTTGATGGCAACTAGCTACATGAGAAAAATGAAACTCCATGTGTGATACATATGGTTTATACTTACCTGATAATTAAACTGATAGGCAATTGAAACTCACCCAGCAGCACCATGGAAGAAAGACCTGGCAATCTTCAACTGAGAAAACCCTATGAGCAGTTGTACTCTGTAGTAAACAGGATTTCTGTGAGTTGGAATCAGCTTGACAGCAATAAGATTATGAGAAAAGCAACACACCCTAACTATGGACTTGATCCAATTAGCATCTCTGATTGAATTCCAAGATCGTGTGTGTGTGTACAAAATCTTAGCATTGTATATTATTTGTATTATGTTTTCCCTTCTATGCATGGACTCTCTTATTGTATTTTCTGTGTTCATTGTTTTACACAGTTGAGAAAAGTCAAAAGATTTCTTTCTCCCCTAGCAGTGATATGAGTTTTTATCACCTAATTTATTTTTTGATAGATTTTTAACTGGCTTTACTAAATAGGACTGCCATTAAAAATGAGGATAACCAAATGTGGGCACAACTCTGGAGCTCTTAAAGTGTGTTTTCTGCTCCCCATAAGGATTCTACAGAGGATTTAAGCTGAACTCGCAAGGAAATAATAAAGGAAGTTAGTTTGTTAATTACTTTTATGCTGATATTTCCTTTTCATAGTATGCATGAAAAGGATATAAAACTCATGAAAGCAGGAATAAGGGTAAAAATAATTCAACTTGCTTCACATTAAAGATATTCAGCACTTACATAGTCTCCCAGATGCACAGCATGTACCAGCTATGTTGTGAGAGCTAATCTTGTAACTCCCACATTCTGCAGAAGAGAAGCTTAGAGGCTCAAAGATGAGAGTGAGTCTCTCATGATCAGTGAGTCAGTCGTTTGATGAGACACTCCTCAAGTCTGGTAGATTGTATTCTTAACAAGAGTATATTGCAACATCATGCACCCTTTTGCTGTCTCTGGGTGTGCAAGTAGTTAAACAAAAGGTTGTAAATTTTGAATTAAAAATTTCTGAGGTGGGTACCTCAGAGAGCTGTTGTGGACAAGTGGGCAGAGTTGTGCTGCCAATCTAAATGGAGCATCTCTTTGGTGGTTTGAATCCACCAATTGCTCTGTAGGAAAAAAATAGGGCAATCTCCTCCCATGGATTGATAGCCGCTGAAAACCTGCTGGAAGGCTATGAATTAGTTCTGAGTCAATGACAATGACTACAATGCAATGGGTAGAGAGGGACTTTAGAAGTAAGGCCAGGTGATGATTACATCCAAAATATTAGCTATTGAATACTCAGCAGGTTCACAGTAACATAAAGTGTCCCTTTATATAACCATGGTTATCATAACCATAAGATGTGGAGTTTTAATATCCTCTTTTTTAATTTTTTAATTCATTTGCTTACAAGTTCATATATATTGTGTTTCACACTAAATATCTGTGCTTATCAAAAACTTTTTCCAACCAGGTGAAAAGAACACCTTATGACTGGGAACAAACATTTGACAATACCATCTCAGACAAAGGTAGAGTCTCAATAAGAGTTTACAGAATACTCCTGGGCCTTCAGAAGAAAAAGACTGATAACCCTATTACAAAATGAGCAAAAGATATAGAAAGAATTTTAACAGAGGAAGATATTCAGTTGGCCAACAGGCACATGAAGAAATGTTCAAAATCACTGTCATTAAGAGAGATGCAAATCAAAAGCACAATGAGATACCATCTTACTCCAGTTGCAGTGGAAAAGTTTAGTAGGGCAGCAAGCAATAAATGTTAGAGAGGATGTGGAAATGTAGAAACTTTCACACACTGTATGTAGGTTTGTAAAATGATAAAACTATTCTGAAAGACAATTTCATGTTCTCTCAAAAAGATCAAACTTTTTAAAACATATTCATTAACTTTGTTCTAATTGCTCTCTCTAGGAATAAACTTTCACAAAATTTACTTTCTTTAGCCTTTATTTTAAGAGGTGTAGGTTGTGTGTGTAAGAATAGAGAAAGAACATTAAAATAAAAATATGTGACATGATTTGGGTAAAGAAAATAAAAATCATTATAATGCAAAGTGTAACTTGGTGTTCTTATTTGTATGTTATCTGTGTATTTGAAAATACTTTTCAAATATTTTTTACTACAAGAACACAAAGATGAAAGCTATCAACAATTTCCTTTTACTTGAATTCACTATATATAATTAACTCCAATCATAATCAGGAATGATTGCAAATAATTTACCTACACTACTCACCTGCTGAAACTTAGGAGGACCCGAATCACTTGCTGCAGGAGGTCAAGGATTGCAGCCTTCGATAGGGATTGAAGCTCAACATCAAGAAAACAAAGATTCTCACCACTGAGCCGATTGGCAGTATCGTAATGGATGGTGAAGAGATTGAGATTTTCAACAGCTTCAATTTCTTGGCTCTACAAGCAACACTCTTGATACCAGCAGCCAGGAAATTAAAAGATGAATTGCTTTGGGAAAGTTTGCTGTCAGAGAACCTCTCCAAAGTACTGAAGAACAATGATGTCACTCTGGAGACTAAGATGCACCTGATACAGGCCATGATCTACACAATCACTTGGTATGCTTAAGAAAAATGGACAATGACTAGGGATCATAGAAGGCAAATTGGTGCCTTTGAGCTATGTTGCTGGAGAAGAGTATTGAATATACCATGGACTGCTGGGAAAACAAACATGTTTGTCTTGGAGAGGATGAAGCCAGGCTGCTCCTTGGAGGCGAGGAGTCTAAATCTTCGTCTAATATACTTTGGACATATTCCAAGGTAGGATCAGTCCTGGGAGAGGGACATCATGCTTGGAAGGATGGAGGGACAGCGCAGGAGAGGAAGACCCTCCATGAGATGGATTGATTCATTAACTATTCACCGACTCAGGATAATTGGTGTGAGGTGAGTGTGTCGGAGACAATAAGATTGGCACAGGATAGATCAGAGTTTAGGGCTGTTTTGCATAGGGTTGCTTTGTGTCGCAGGTGACTATACATCACATAACAACAACAACAACTCACTCATTGTTTTACTATTCCAATCAACAATTGTTTATTAAGCAACTGTGTTTTAGGATTGAGAGCTTGCATTCTTTGAGGAAGTAGTCTCCTGAAATACAAACAAGCTATTAAAAGAATTATCTTTTTTCAATTATTACTTTTCTATTGTTTTTGAAAAATTTATGAATGCATAAAAATAAAACAAGACAGTGTAATAACTTGTAACTAAACTGAGCTATTAAAAATTACTTATAAGAGGTAACTTTTAAAGTTCCACTTTAAGTGGAACTTCAGAAGAAATAATAAGATGCCATTTGTAGATTATTCCAGTGAACAGCAAATGCAAAGGCCCTGAGCAAGATCACACTTAATCCTATTCCAAGAACAGTGAGAAGCTAAAAGACTAGGGTAAGAGGGAACCAAAGTGACACCAGCTGGCCCTTAAGTTCAAATACACAATGGTATGTTTTTTGTGTAGGTTTTTTTTTTTCAGATTATTTTTGGGTTTTGGTTTGTTTGTTTTGTTTTGTTTTTTTTGTTGTTTTTTTTTTTTGCAATGAGGGAGGCATAGATTTTTTTTTTTAAATGGTTGGTTTGCAATGACTTTGGAAATTCTGACTAATTCTTTCTTGACAAGGCCACAACCCTATTAAAGATCACAGCCATGGTTTTCAAAGGCTTAACTCTGGCAAGCGCTTGCAGACATTTAACGGGGGTGTTTAATATCCTCGTTAAAGTATTGGGCAGGGAAAAACAAACATTCTAGCTTGTCTGCAGCATGAACTTAGTGTCTTGGAATTGAAAATTGGCTGGAGCTTGTCCTGCTGACTGCTTTGCCAGCAGTCCGGCATTGAAAGCCTTGAATTTCTGTCCGTTCATCTGTAGTTGTGTTTATGTCTCTCACTTAAGCAGTTTTCAACACACTTCTGTGGTTCTTTTGATATAGTGAGCATGCAGGTGTACATACCACCTTGCCAGGGACTATGTCCAGATCGGATCTTTATTGCTAAAACAGACATCTTTGAATATTTTAATCATTGCATATGTTGTATTTACGCTTGTGTAGGTAGGCCAATTTTCCTGCAGCTAAAGATATTTTAAAATTATTTCTCCCCATCTCCTCCTCCTTCTTCATTGCTGATGCTAAGTAATTCATCTCACCATTCCAAAAGTAAGTGTGAGTCATCAATCCCTCCATATTCCTTGAGAGTTAAAAAAAGAGGTCAAAAATGCAGGAAAAGGAGTTCATCTAAAAAAAATGCAGGAAAAGGAGTTCATCTGCAACAGACTCATAGAAAAGGCCTGGCTATCTATCTCAATGGATCCAAAGGATAGCATTAATTGGACCAAGATATGTGTGTGTTTGGGGGTGTATATGGGGGTGTGTGTTTTAATTTTTATCTCATTTCTTGCAAAAGAGAGTCACAATTTTGGGTGACTGGTTAATCAAGGGAGTGAAAAATTCATTGCAGCTCTGTACTTTGCAGTCTACTCTGAAGCTCAGAGTTTGAAACCTTTATAATTATGAACTGGAAACCTATGTGTTGCATAATGCATGTCTGGAAATATGCCTAAGACACATATGTACTCTACCAAAGCCTAAGACTAGAATTAATCTGATGAATGGTATATTTGAAAAATGATTTCTGTACATGCTAATAGAAAGCATATTTTGCTAGGGAACCTACTGAATTGCAAATAAAAAAAATAAGAAATTAGAATTAAAACAAAACACCATTCCCCAAAATCGCTTTCAGTCATTATATCAACCAATAAGATAAGTTAGTGTGCCTTTGTTGACTATTGAGCGATCGCTCTGCCTTTTGCTGCCCTTGGGAAAGCAATTTCCAAATAGAGAGCAGGTGTCTGAGAGAGGCCACTTTAAAGAAAGAAACTGGATTCTGCTTTTGTGAACCCCTAGACGACTATTTTCATATCTAAGCTTATTTTTTTAATGCCAGTCCATTTTTCAAATGCAACAGAAACAAAGCTCCTGTTTACCCCAAGGGGTTAATTTGGTTTGACTTGATACATCATATTGTGACTGGTGTTAATGTTTCACTCCCAAAGTCCTATCATCTTTTATTTATAGTGATCTTCATATTCATTTCTCAACTGAGCCAGGCACTTCTCCGAGGACTGGCATGAATCTCTCATCTCCCACTCTTTTTTGTATGGCATACTTTTTGACCCTCAAGGATTACAGTGACAGGAGATATTTTTTTTTAATAAGAAAAAACAAGAGTTTGGGATAGAGGCTTCTTTTTAGAAGATAAAGACAAAATAGGCTTTGAAATGCAGCAAATTATAGAGCTTTTTTTGTTTGTTAAACAAAAGTTGTGGTTGTTGTTATGTGCCATCGAGTTGTTTGCGACTCATAGCGACCCTATGTACAACAGCCCTAAACCGTGCTCTATCCTGTGCCAATCGCATTGCCTCTGACACACCCATCCCGATTACCCCAGTCACTGAATCAATCCATCCCATAGAGGTTCTTCTCCCCTTGTGCCGTCCCTCCACCCTCCCAAGCACGATGTCCCTCTCCAAGGACCTGTCCCTCCTTGCAACATGACAAAGTATGTCAGATGAAGCTCCCGAATCCTTGCCTCCAAGGAGTAGCTTGGTTTAACCCTCTCCAGGATGAATCTGTTTGTTTTCTTGGCAGTCCATGGTACATTCAATACTCTTCTCCAGCACAACAGCTCAAAGGCATCAATTCTCCTTCTGTCCTCCCTAGTCATTGTCCAACTCTCTGATGCATAACAAGTGATTGCAAAGACCATGGGCTGTATAAGGCGCATCTTAGTCTCCAGAGAGAGACAGCGTTGCTCTTGAGTACTTTAGAGAGGTCCCTAACAGCAGACTTTCCCATCACAATAGCTGAGCAAACTGAAGCTGTGAACAATCTCAATCTCTTTGCCATTCATCCTGTTGCTACCAATTGGTCCAGTGGTGAGAATCTTTGTCTTTTTGACATTGAGCCTCAGTCCATACTGAAGGCGGCAGTCCTTGACCCTCTGCAGCAAGTGCATGAGGTCCTCCTCAGTTTCAGCAAGCAGGGTTGTGTCATGTGCATAACGCAGATTGTTAATAGATCTTCCACCAATCCTGATGCCACAATTCTCCTCATAGAGCCCAGCCTCCCGGATAATCTGCTCTGCGTACAGGTTGAAAAGGTATGGAGACAGGACACATCCATGGCGTACCCCCTTCCCAATTTTGAACGATGCAGTGTTACCCTGCTCTGTTCTGATGACTGCCTCCTGGTCCAAGTATAGGTTTCGCATTAGCACAATTAAATGTTCTGGGACTCCCATTCTTCTCAGAGTCAGCCACAGTTTGTTATGATCCACACAAAGTATTGCCCTCATTTTTTAATACAAAAAGCCAAAACCACTCCATTTGTCTTCAAAAGCTACATGGTGTGAATTAGTTGTTTCATGTTACTAACTTGTGATTATTAACAGGTGAAGACAGAGAAAACTAAATAGAGGCTCATATGATGTAGAAGACGGCAAAGTAAATGTCTTTTACAAGATCCAGTGTGAAAAACAATGTATACAAACTTTGTAAGTAAACCAGTATAAATAAAAAAAATTAAAAAAAAATAAATGTTTTAGCCAAATATAAATGAGTAGTAGACAGATAGTACTTGGAGTCAAGGCCAATAGATCCATAATTGCATTTTTAGGGGGCCAGTGTGGCCTAGTGGCAAGAAGCTTTTCTACAATCCCAAAGGCACAAGGTTAGAATCCACTAGCTACTCCAAGGGAGAAGAATGGTAAATCTCCCCCAGGCAGTTAACAGCCTCTAAAAACCCACCAGAGGGTCAGCTGTGGGTCAATTCCAACTCGATGGAACACAACAACAACATCAAAAAATCATATCTAGTTGTCCTGAGACTCAGCCAAAAAGAATCCAGGTTTACACCAGCTCAGTAATCTGGCATCCTTAACTGCACCAATTCTCCTCATGTCACGGACCACCAATACAGGCAGAGTATGCTAGCAACTTAGAACACTAGAAAGTTTAGAAATGTCTAGGTTACTTGCATATTTGAGTTGCAGTAGCACAATATTAGTGAAGAGATAAAGAAGAGATTGAGATTGTTAATAGTTATAGTTTGCTCAGCTCCACAATCAACAGTTTGGCACCAGTAGTCAGCAAATCAAAAGGCAACTTGCATCAGGTAAATCTGCTGTCCAGAGACATTTTCAGAGAACTGAGAAGCAACAATGCCAGTCTAGAGACAGGTGGCCTGATCCAGTCCATGGTCTTCATAATTACTTGCTATGCATCAAAGATCTGGATAATGACTAAGGATGATAGAAAAATTGATGCCTTTGTGTCATGGTGCTGGAAAAGGGTCTTGAGCATACCATGGACTACCAAGACAACAAATAGGTCTGTCTTGGAGAGGGTTAAACCAAGTTTCTTCTTGGAGGCTAGGATTCTGAAGCTCTCTTTAACATACTTTGGACACGTGGCCAGGAGGGCTATGTAGTTTGGAGAAGGACATCATGCTCAGAAGGGTGGAGGGACAGCGCAATAGAGGAAGACACTGGATGAACTGAATTGATATAGTAACTGAGGCAATGGGGTTGTTATATCAGAGTCAGTGAGACTGGTTCAGGACAGAGCAGGCTTCAGACCTGTTGTAATTGGGGTCACTATGAGTAGCAGGCAACTTGATAGCACATAACAACAACAAACACAATGCAGGTAGTTCTGGTGGTGTAGCATGTTATGTGTTTGGCCGCTATCCTTAAGGTCAGAGATTATAACCAACCTTAGCTCTGCAAGAGCCAGATGGGCAGTCTCCTCCGAAAAGATTTACCTTCTTGAAAACCCAATGGTGGACTGCCCTGAGTCAGAACTGACTTGACAGGAGCAGGTTAGATTTGTGGTTTTGGCATAATGTGTTTTTTATTGGACTGCTAATGGAAAGGGTATTATTGCTAGGTACCTTCAATTGGAACCACCTCATAGCTGACACTCCAGCTGGTTTTCAGAGGTAGTACTTCCTTCAGGAGATTTCCCATCTTTCTCCTGCTGAGCTGCTGGTGAATTTGAACCCCATACTTAGGGTTGGAAGCAAAACTCCTTACTACTAAGCCCTCAGAGCTTCTCTAAAAGAAAGCTTAGCAGTTGGAATCCAGCAGGTGCTCACTCAGGAAAAAGGATGCAGTCTCCTATACAGATTAATACCCTCTGTACCTCAGTGAACAGCTCCTACAAGTTGATATCTACTCAAAGGCAATAGAAGGTTTTGTTCTGTTGGGTTATTGGTTTTTGAGGTGTTATTTGGAGGGTAGGATGAGGAAGGTAGAAGCAGAATTCCGGCTATTAGAGGTTCAAACACAATCTGTGACTAGTAACTCCAGTTCCTTTTTTTACTCATTTTAGTGCCAAATTGCTGCTCACTAAGGCCTTATTTTTTATGAGTGTCAGAGTACAACTGCTCCTTAGTGTTTTTGTGGCTGTGGACTGGCCCACATTTCTGCCAAGGCACTTGTGGGTGGGTTGAAATTGGCATCATTTAGGTCAGTAGCCAAAGGCATATTCTCTGATGCCCTGGGAATCCTGTTACACAGTTAGTGCTCTCTTGATACAATCAGAATATTCCCTTTTCCTTCCCAAATATCTTCCTGGCATCCAGAGTCTAATCATCTATTCTATTTCCTAATCCATAGGAAAAATATGAATAATGTCCCCTGTTATATGTGGGAATCAAAGGTACTCTGTGAGTGATAGATGTAACTCATTATTATAAGGCAGCAAGAAGATATGTCTTCTCTCTTTTTTTAAGAAGATATGTCTTTTTGAATGCATATTTTAAAAATATCATGATCTTTTACTGCTTTTGGCATGATTAAAAATTAGTGTTCTTCTACAGAAAGCCCTAGAGAACACAAAAATAAGTTTTATGAAGAGCCTTTGTGAATAATGAAGCTGGCCACCATCAGCAGCTCTGCCCCTAACTTGATGTAAAACGTTGAGCAAAACACTTAGCTCTCTGGTCCTCTGTTTACTCTTCTGTAAAATGAGATACCTGGGGTGAATGTTTTCTGTAACCTCTTCTACCCAAAACCTTATGGCATAAAAAAGGAATCTTTATTGGTGTGATTGACTGTTTTACACCTCTAGGTAACATAAAGGGGTTTCTTTTTTCCATATTAGATCAAGATCTTTGTCAAACTGAATTACCAGAAAGAAGGAGGAATGTTCCTACAGGGTTAATTTGCTTTACTTTTAGTTTAGATTCCTCCAGCATATTGTGCCCAGTCTTAATATTTTACACTGTAAGCCATATCATCTTTTATCTTTTATTTATAGTGATCCTCATATTAATTTCTCAATAGCAGCTGGTGCCTGGTGCAGCAGGAGGGACAAGTCATTGATCTTCCAATTTATCCGCTACTCTTACATATCCTGAGGTCTAGGCAGCCTGAAGAGATTGATGGAGCGCTGGCGCCCACCCAGCAGCTGTGTGTTCCTTGTGCATGAAAATCAACCACAGGAAACCAAAATTCAACAATTGGTAGTGATATCAGCCACCTCTATAATAAATATAACAGAGGGTTCTTTAATATTGAATGGGATGTCTGGGATTCGGTAATAAAAGGGCTCAGATATGAGAGGGCTGGAAACTTTGGTCTTATTAGGAGGTGGTATATTTGGGTATATTATGTTACATATCAACAAAGAAAACTAAAACTCTCACCATCAGAACAATAAGTGACTTCATGATAAACTGAGAACATATTGAAGTTGTCAAGGATTTTGTTCTACCTGAATTCATAATCACCTCATAGATGCAACAGGCAAGAATGCAAATGGTGCATTATGTTGGACTAACCTGCTGCAAAATATTTCTTTAGGTGTTCAAAGACGTCATTCTGAGAAGTAAGGTGTACTTGCCCTCATATGGAAAACATATGTATGAAAAACTAGACAGAGAAGAAAGAAGACGAAGAAGAATTGAATTTGAATTGCATGTTAATTATGGCATTGGTGAAAAATATTAAATAGACTACAGACTGCCAGAAAAAAATGGATAAATCTATCTTGGACAAAGAGTAGTCAGAATTGTCCCTTTTAGAAGTCCTTTAATTCCTTGATTCTAAAATAAGTCATAATGCAGATTAGCAATATGTCAATATCTGGAAAGTCAAATGTTGTTAGCTACTGTTAATTAGGCTTCAGCTCATGGTAAACCCATGTACAACTAAATGAAATACTTCCTAGTCCTTTGCCTTTTCATAATCATGGGAATACTTGAGTCCACGGGAATTTTGTGTTTTGAATGCCTTCTATTTGGGGGAATCATTTTTCATTACTATGTGAGATAATGGCTGTAGGATCTGTATAGTTCTCATTGACTAGTTTTCTAGAAATAGATTGCCAAACCTTTTTTCCTAGTCTGTCTTAATCTAGAACCTCTACTGAAATCTTTCTACAATTATTAACTCTGTTGATACTTTAAGTACTCAGGGCATAACTTCTAACATCAAAGTAATATACAAACCAGTATATGCCATGTGTACAGATGGGTGGTGAAAACTATATTCTACTCATTATGAAATATATATTTCTTATTTTGGAAAGAAACTATAGTTCTTTTGACATGATTGTCACACAAAAGAAAAGTAAATGGTCCTTTGAGTACCACTGCCTTAGTCACAGATGCCAGATAAGCAGCTGTGTCCAAAGCTTTGAATTACTTACAGATTCTCATAAAGACAAACCAAGAATTGATTCTTGAAAAAAAGTCTACATGTCTTGCCATGATTGAGCAGTACCCTCCAATGGACCTAAGTACAATTTCAGCTGATGTGATACCTGCCAACAATTTAACTCTGAGACAGTTCTACATCCCTCCTGCCTGTTCTTGACCTATTTCGGCTTAAACTGAAAAACTGCAGCCTTATTTGATCACTTGCTTTGTATCCCTATGGATCAAAACTCACACACTTAGCTTCTTCCTTCTCTTTACTCATCTGTGCTTACAAAACAAATGCCAAGTGCAGATCATACAAAGAATGTGGAAGAGGCTGAGGTGAATGGTTACGCAAACAGTCCATAAACATGGCTGAAAAGTATCTACAGTGAAGCCATGCTTCCCTATTACTGGCTGGTGGAAATGTCTGATTACCTTGATATTACTCAGCATGTTGTTGTTGTTATTAGCTGCCATCAAACTTCTAAACTTCATAAAGATTCTATGAACGAAATATCTAAACTTTGCCCTATGCTCTGTCTTCCTCAAGGTCTCTGATATGATAAAATTGTAATAGTCATTGTGACAATTCATCTTGTAAAGGATCTTGCTGTTTTTCTCTGACCTTCAACCTCTGCCAGTGACGTCCTTTTCCAAGGACTGTGCTTCCTAACAACATGTCCAAAGTATATGAGATGAAGGCCCATCATCCTCTTCTCTAAGGAGCAGTCTTTTTACATTTCAAGCACGATATATTGGTTTTTCTTTTGGAAATTCATGGGATATTTGACACTCTTTGAAAACATCACAATTCAAAGACATTGATTCTTCTTCTGTTATCTTTGTTCATTGTCCAACTTTCTGATCCACACGAGCCACTGAAAAGACCATGACTTACATTAGGCACTCCTTAGCACTTAAAGTCACATCCTAGTCTTTAATATTTTCAGAAGACATTGACAGCCGGTTTTCCTAATGAAACACATATTTTGATTTATTAATTGCTTACACCATGGGTGTTGATTATGTATCCAAGTAAAATTAAATAGCCAACAATCTATCATGATGTTTTCTATTGGTCCGCTGATGAGGAGTTTTGTTTTCTTGATACTAAGATGTAACTAATTTTCAAAGCTGTGGTCTTTGATCCTCAGTAAGTGCTTCAAATCCTCTTGACTTTTTGCAAACTAAGTTGTATAATTTGCATAATGCAGGTTGTGATGAGTCTTTCTCCAGTCCTGATGTCACATTCATCTTTATATAGCTCAAATTTTCAAATAATTTGCTCAGGTTACTGGTTGAATTAGTATGGAAAATGCACACAACCTGGATGCACACCTTTCATGATTTTAAGCCAAGGGAAAGTCTGCTGTTAGGGACCTTTCCAAAGTTCTGAAGAGCAATGGTGTCTTTCTGGAGACTAAGGTGTGTCTGATACAGGCCATGGTATTTGTATGCATCAGAAAGTTGGACAATGACTAGGGAGGATAGAAGGAGAATTGACGCCTTTGAGCTGTGGTGCTGGAGAAGAGTATTGAATGTACCATGGACTGCCAAGAAAACAAACAGATTCATCGTAGAGAGGGTTAAAATAGGCTGCTCCTTGGAGGCAAGAATTCTGGAGCTTCGTCTGGCATACTTTGGACATGTTGTAAGGAGAGACAGGTCTTTAGAGAGGGAGATCATGCTGGGTAGAGTAGAGGGACAGCGCAGGAGGGGAAGACTCTCTATGGGGTGGATTGATTCAGTGACTGGGGTAATTGGGATGGGTGTGTCAGAGGCAATGAGATTGGCACAGGATAGAGCACGGTTTAGGTCTGATGTACATAGGGTCGCTATGAGTCGCAAATGACTCAACGGCACAGAACAACAACAACAAGAACAATTAAGCTGAAGTTATCAATAATCTCAATCTCTTTATCACCCATCAGGAAGCTACCAATTGACCCAGTGTTGAGAATCTTTGTTTTCTTGATGTTGAGCTTCAATCCAATTGAAGGTTAAACCAGGCTGCTCCTTGGAGGCAAGGATTCTGAGGCTTTGTACAACATACTTTTGACTTGTTGTAAGGAGGGACCAGTCCTTGGAGACGGACGTCATGCTTGGCAGGGTGGAGCAATAGCGCAGGAGGGGAAGGCCCTCTATGAGGTGGATTGATTCAGTGACTGGGATAATTGGGATGGGTGTATCAGACACAGTGCGATTGGCACAGGACAGAGCAGAGTTTAGGGTTGTTGTACATAAGGTCGCCATGAGTCGTAAGTGACTCGACGGCATATAACAACAACAACAACAACATTTCTTGCTCTGTTCAGACAACTGCTTCTTGGTCTAAGCATAGATTGTGCAAGAGCACAACTAAGTGTTCTGGGATTCTCATTCTTATCAATGTTATTAATATTTTTATGATCCATAGAGTCAAACTTCTTTGCAGAGTCAATAAAGCACATAGAAACATCCTTCTTATATTTTCTGCTTTCAGTTAAGGTTCCTCTGACATCAGTAATTATACCCATTGTGCCAATATACTGTTCTGTTCTATAATAATCTTCAGTAAAATTGTCTTACTTGTGATATTAATGATAATATTGATAATTTCTTTCAACAAAATGGTATATATTCACTACACTCACTATTATCTAGTTTATTCCAGTACATAATACATTTCTCCATGGAATTTCTGAGACTGTAAATCACAACTTGAAGGGTTTTCCTATGTTTTTCCTCCTGGGTCACTAGTGGATTCTAACTACCAGAGAACCCAGGGCTTTTGGGTACACAGTAAGACTGTGCAGAGCTCGGGTGACCTATACCAAAGCTACTTCTGCTGCTAACCCAAAGGCCACATGTCTCACTCACACTGTCCAAATCTACCAGTGGCCGCGGGAAGAAAAGCAGGCCGGCTTCTTCTGCTATGACACAAAAGAAGGCTTCTGTCTCAAGCTACTCTAAGGCAGGAAGTGTATATTTTGAACTACTTTATATTCAACTGCATTATTTATATTGAACTACATTATTTATACTGTAGTTAAATATGATCAATATATGCTACATTATTAAAATAAAGTATATATATTGAACTACATTGTTTGCCTTATTTAAATTATTAACAAACTAGACAGTCCTCTTGGAAAGGCACACCATATTTGAGTATTCCTTCTTAAGTTCTTCTGATGAAAGGAATTTGGAGGTAAAAAAACTTTAAAAAATTTTTTTTATTAATTTTAATGAACATTTACAGAGATTTTTATTCCACTCATTCATTGTTGCATTTTTCTCCCTGCCCCACCCCTCCCCCCAGTTTGCTCTTCTCTTTGAAAAGTAAAAGAAAAATTCCTTCAATTATATACAATACCCTGCCCCTGCCTCCTCCTTCTCAGCCCCTGCCCCAAGTACGCTTCACTATGCAACCTTCATTCTGGACTCTTGTTATAAAGATAATACCCAATCATATATGGCTATTAAACTGTTCTCTCCCTCATCTGTTTCAATGCAGTATACATAATGTATCCAGTTTTTCTCATTCTCACCCCAACCCTGATGTCAGTCCCATTCTACAACAGTGG
>NW_006399858.1:1251142-1256528 GCF_000299155.1 Elephantulus edwardii
TAAAATATATAAAAATATAATCTGAAAGATATTATACGATTTGTCATTTGACTGAAAAGGACCCAAATTTGAAGAAATAAAGGACTGATAAATCTTAAAACAAGAGTTCAAAACAAGCATTACCTAAAATAATATCTTGATGTTTCCGACTGTTTTAGAGACTTAACTTTAAATTTATATAAACTATTTATTTGACTGTTCTATCCAATATAGTCTTCTCTATGAGGTGAGGAGTCTGATTATTTTATGGAAGCAGAGTTCTAGAAAACTGGGTGTCCATCCATGGCCCATCCCCAAATGTGTAACCAGAAGCATGTACCTGGGGAACAGGTGCATACTGCTGCTCCTTGCAGGCAAGGATCTTGAAGCATTGTCTCCCATACTTTGAGTATGTTGCCCGGAGGCACCCATCTTGAGGAAGTACATCATGCTTGGAAGGGTGGAGGGACAGAGAAAAAGAGGAAGACTCTGGATTAAATGGATTGACTCGGTGACTGGGGTAATGGTGTTAAGTGTGTTGAAGATAATAAAATGGCTCAAGATAGAGCAGAGTTCAGAGCTGTTGTACATAGAGTCACTATGAGTCACAAGTACTCAATGGCACGTAACAACAGCACAATAACAACTGAGTATGAAGATACATTTCAGCTAAGAGGATGGCACGTTCTGCAATGTCCTTCTCTAGATCCTCCTTGGGAATTGATGTACCTCGTTCTGTAGGTATCTGTGCAACAGTAGGTTCATCCAGTGGAATTTGGTGATCCTTGCTTGAGGTGTAAGTGAGGTGACCCTCATCCTGCATCATTGTTATTACCTATGAGATCAGGATTATCAGGTGAATATTATTGACAACCAGAGCTTCCTACTCTATAACCATGCTAGCAAATATTTGAAGATTTACTAATTTAAATATTTTAAATGGTGAGATGAAAGTGTCTTAGCAGCCTAAGCACATTGCACACACCATTGCCTTTTGTTTAATTTAAAAGGATTTCCTTAAAACTCAGTTTGATACTGCCAAGTGAACAGAACTTATATATGACAAAGTGAATCAAGCAAGAAGAAAATAATAAAGAATAAGAGTGGCCATCTAAGTCATAATGACTATAAACCAATGACTTGTTTTTCAGAAATGACCAAGTATTAACTCCTGGAGTTGAGGGAGGGGACATAGTGTTGTTTCAGTGGGAGAATTCTCACCTTCTATGGGGAGATCTAAGTCCGATTTGTGGCCAATAAAAATCATGCACAACCTTCATGTTTCTATGATGGGAGTTTTAAGTAAAAATGATGTAAAACAGGTTTCACCAAAGCTTTCATACTGAAATAGATTGGGAATAAAGGCTTGACAAGAACTTCTAAAATCACATAAAGAAAACCCTGTGAATCACAAGTGTTCATCCATAATTGAGGACAAGAATGACTCAGGACTGGGATTATTTTTTTCTGTTTTTATGAGGTTGCCTTGAGTCAGAGGTTGACAGGACAGTAATTTATATTCTTTGTAGAAGAAAAAATAATATAAAGGCAGAAGAGTAAAAAAAATGTGTATGACACCACTAAGAGTAATAAAATCCACATCAGATTATTTAAGAATTCAGTAAATTTTCTTTGCTTTATCTGCACTAAAAGCTTCCAACATAAATTCTAGAACTGCTGGTAAGAATGCTTGTCAAACCTTCTGAAGAACTTGCAACTCCCTTATATGAATTTTGGTTACTATTAAACATAATGTAGAAAGCCCTTGAAAATATCTG
Organism: Elephantulus edwardii; assembly: GCF_000299155.1. Lineage (NCBI taxonomy): Eukaryota > Metazoa > Chordata > Mammalia > Macroscelidea > Macroscelididae > Elephantulus > Elephantulus edwardii. The sequence continues at coordinate 1,252,900 of NW_006399858.1, forward strand.
TTTTGGCATATCCATCCTCTTTATGAGACTTGTAACTCAAAGCATATTAAATAATAATAATTTCAGAAAACAAGCAGTTGAGAAAACATAACACTTCAAAGGCTTAAATCTGGAAGTATGTCAAATAGGAGGCTTAGTGTGTTTTCCTAATCTCCTAATTAGTATTTGAGAATGAGGGCACTTTTAAATTTCCCTCTTTTTTAGAATCAATGTACATATGAAACAACAAGAAAATCTCCCTTTAGAACTAAAAATGTGAGTGCACTGTGTCCAATGGTCTTCTGCTAACAGTGACTAATTCTTCTTCAATCAGTCCAGAGATGTTTTATACATGCTCAAGAAATTTGATGGCAATAAATTGGGGTTTAAGTAACATTTGTGTTTTCTAATCATTATAACTGCATTTACTTTTTAAAAGTTATTTCTTTGAGTAAACCATGTTTTTAAGTTAATATTGACGAAAGTCTCTTAACTTGTTTTTAGATGCCATCGAGTAAAACTCATAGTGACCTTGTAACCAACACATCATAATCCTGTCCCATTTAGTGTCATTCTCACCATCTCTGATACACTTAAGCTCATTATTGCAGCAACCATGTCAGTCCATCTCCTGGGCATTTTCTTCTCTTTTGCTGACCCACTATCTTTCCAATCATTTCCTTTCCAAGGAATATCCTCTCCTAGCAACATGTCCGAAGTGTAAGAGATGAAACCTTGTCATCCTGGCCTCCAAGGAACACTCAAGATGCATCTTTTTCAATAGGTTTCTGTTCATTCTTTTGGCAGTCTGTGGAATATTCAGTACTCTTCTCCAATACCACAACTCAAGCACATCTATTCTTCTTCTGCCACCCTATTTCATTGTCTATCTCTCAGATGCTTAGCAACTGATTGGAAAAAAAAATTCATGATAGATAGAATTAAGGGCACCTAAATCTTCAAATTGACATCAGTGCTCTTCAGTACTTTGGAGAGATCCCTGACAGTGGCCTTGATCAAAGCAGTACATCTTCTTATCTCCTAACTGCTTGGTACCAAGGATTGTGATTGTGGATTAAATCATTAACAGTTTCAATCCTTTCTACAACTATCATGATGCTGCCTATTGGCCCAGTGGTAAGGACAATTTGTTTTCTTGCTGTTGAGATGTAATCCTTATTGAAGGATGTAGTCTTTGATCTTCTACATTAAATATTTCAGGTCTACTTCATTTTGAGCAGAAAAGGTTGTGTCATATAAATAATGTAGGTTTTTAATAAGTCTTCCTCTGATCCTTATGTCACATTCTTCTTCAGGGATAGCTTCATAAATTCTTTTCTTATGGATAAACATGGAGAAATGACCATAATTATACAAGTGTTTAGGTCTTTTATTCATAGGGTCACTATGAGTTGTCTACAACTCAACAGTACTTTACATAGAGAGAGCTATGTTGGCCTAGTTATGCTATCAAGCCCAAGGTGAGTAATTTTAATCTGTGGTCCTCAGGCCTGGTTTAAATTGGTTTTTGTCAAACATTCTTCTAAGTGGTATAGCACTGGTCTGTGCATTGCTGTACAGAGGTAACTTGTGGTTGTTGTGATTCTAAACACTGTGACACTGATGTGCCAAATGTGATAAATGGTTACCCAAGGTGGACAGTGTTTGGTGGAGCTTCATGATTAAAAAAAGCTTGGAAACAGGAGTGTTATCCCCTTCTGAAATGGTTTGCCTCCAGAAAATCTATGAACATGGAGAAACAATCAAAGTTATACAGGTGTTCAGGTCTTTCATTCATAGGGTTGCTATGAGTCATCTACAATTCAATGGCACTTAACAACAACAACAACAACAACAACAGCAGCATACAGATTGAATAGGCATGGAGAAAGGATAAAACCCTGACACACACTGTTCCTGATTTTAAATCAACCAATATTATCTTGTTTCATTTGGACACCTGTCTCTTGATCTAAATATAGATTTCACATAAGCACAATTAAGTCTTCTGGGATTTCCATTCTTTTCAATATTAGCCATAATTTGTTGTGATCCACATAGTCAAATTCATTTGCATAGTCAATTAAACGCAGATAGACTTTCTCCTGGTATTCTTTGCTTTCAACCAGGATCCATCTGCCATCAACAATGATACCCCTGGTGTCATGGCCTCTTCTAAACCATACTTGAACTTCAGGGAATTCCTGTCAATATACTGCTTCAGCTATTTTAAATGATCTTTAGCATTATTTTGATTGCATGAGATATTAAAGATATTGTTCAGTAATTTCTGTATTCTATTGGAAAGTCTGATACAGGCCATGGTTTTTGCAATCACTTGTTATACATCAGAGAGTTGGACAATGACTAGGGAGGATAGAAGGAGAATTGATGCCTTTGAGCTGTGGTGCTGGAGAAGAGTATTGAATGTACCATGGACTGCCAAGAAAACAAATAGATTCATCCTAGAGAGGGTTAAAACAGGCTGCTCCTTAGAGGCAAGGATTCTGGGGCTTTGCCTGACATACTTTGGACATGTTGTAAGGAGAGACAGGTCTTTAGAGAGGGACATCATGCTGGGTAGAGTAGAGGGACAGCGCAGGAGGGGTAGACCCTCTATGAGGTGGATTGATTCAGTGACTGGGGTAATCGGGATGGGTGTGTCAGAGGCAATGAGATTGGCACAGGATAGAGCACGGTTTAGGGATTTTGTACATAGGGTCGCTATGAGTCACAAACGGCTCGACGGCACAAAACAACAACAACAACAACAACAATTGGAAAGTCTATTCTTCTTTGGGGAAATTCTATTCCTCTTTTGGGAATGGAAAGAAATGTGGATTTCTTGCAGTCAGTTGACCAAGCAGCTCTCTTCAGAACACCTTGGGGTAGATTGATGAGCACATCCAAAGCTGCATCCCTTAGATGAAACATGCCAATTGGTATCTCATCTATTCCTGGAGCTAGCTAGCTATCTATCTATCTATCTATCTATCTATCTATCTATCTATCTATCTATCATCTATCTATTCATTCATTCATTCATTCATTCATTCATTCATCTTTTTCTTTTCTTCCTTTTCCTTCTTTTCTTTCTTACCAGTATCTTCTGTGCAGCTTAAATGTCTTTCTTTGGTACTAGTGGCTCTTGTTCACTTGTTCACATGGTACTTCCTGAAGTTTTTTCGGTGTTGATAAGTTATTTTCTTTTGTACAGTGACTGGGTGTATTCCTTTCATCTTCTTTTAATGATTCCAAAATCATTCAAGATTTTTTTCCCATGGCATCTATCAGTATTACTTAAAGTTTGAATTTGCTTTTAACTTCTTTCAGCTTTGAAGCAGGAGTGGCATCCACTTCTGAAATAGCTTGCTTCCAAAAACTCTATGAACATGGAGAATTTTTTTCCTTTTTTTTGAGTTTAATATCTCTTTTTATTTAAAAAAACACACACACCAGAAAACTCAACTACCTTTGAGACAGTTCTAACTCATAACTGACCTTCTGTCTTGTTTCTGAGGCTATAAATTGCACAGGAAACCGCCCACATTTCTCATGCAGAGATGCTGATGGATTTGAATTGGGACTTTAGATTAACAACACAACTTACTATAGATTGTGCCACCAGTGGGTAAGGCGCTGGGCTGCTA
>NW_006399858.1:1257193-1280202 GCF_000299155.1 Elephantulus edwardii
ATGGAAAAGTAAAAGAAAAGATTCTTTCATTGTTCCACAAGCCCCCCCCAGGTCCCCTCCACCATGCAGCCCTCGCTCTAGACTCCTGTGATGACAGAAACACCCAGTTATATATCTCTTTTAAACAGTTCCCTCCCTCCTCTGCCTCAGTGCAGCACACATCATTGAACTCAGTCTCTCCCCAACCCCAAGGACAGTCCCATTCTACAACAGTGGCATCATGAACATGGAGAATTGATGGAAGTTATACAAGTGTTCAGGTCTTTTGTTTATAGGGTCGCTGTGAGTTGTCTACCACTTGAAGACACCTAACAAAACCAACAACAATCATTTTTTTTTCTTTTGTGATGGGTGTTTTCAAGTGCTCTACATCTGTCCATATCACTCTGTGAAGAGCATGTGTTTCAAGGATTTTGTCCATCCATTTCTACTAGATTTTCAAATTTTTCAGAGTAGTCTTTCCTAATATTCCAATATTATAAATTGAATTTCCTCTGGCTCTGTTGTGATGTCACCTCTGTCATTCCTTAATCTAGTTATTAGTGTCTTCTCTGTCTCCTTTTGGTAAGTTTACTAAGAGTTTGCCAATTGTACTGGCACTTAAAACAAACAAACCAACCAACAAACAAAAAACCAAACAAACAGCTCTTGGATTTGTTTATAGGTTCAATTGTTTTTCTGCTTCCTATCTCATTTATTTCAGCTCTTATTCTTATAATTTCCTTTTTTTCCTGGAGTCTATGGGGTTACATTTTTGGTCTTTTTCTATTTGATGAAGTCGTTGTGTTTAATCATTTACTTTGCTTCTTTCTTTGTATTTTATTTGTTTGCCTATTGCTATGAATTACCCCCTAAGGACTGCCTTGGCTGCATCTGAAAGGTTTTTGTACATTGTATTTTCATTTGTTTCCAGGAATTTTTTTGTTTGTTTATTTCTTCTATTACCCAATTGTGTTCTAGCAGAGAGTTATTTAGCTTCCAAATGGGTGTTTTACTTTGCATTAATTCATTGGTCGGTTTGTTGGTTGTTTTTTGTTTTGTTTTGTTTTGTTTTTTAATTTGTTGAGGCTTGCTTTTCATCCTAATACGTGATATTTTTTCTGGTTAATATACCATGTGCATTTGAAAAGAAAGTGAATTGAGTTTCAATTGAGTGTGATACCTGGAATACATCCACATATTCAAATTGGATTATTTTATACTTTAGATCTTTTGTATCTTTGTCAGGTTTCTTTTAAGTTTACCCTTTGATGAGAGTGGTATGTAAAATTCTCTCCCACTATTCTGATGCTATTTATTTCTTCACTCTATTCTTTTACATATTTGGCAAGTCTGTCATTTGGTGCATAGATGTTGACCAAATTTACATCTTCTTGATCTACTGTGCTTATAATCCTTGTACAACCCCTTTCCTTTTGTTTTATGGTCATTTTCATCCTGAAGTCTACTTTACCAGAGATTAGTATTGCCACAACCACTTATTGGTGGATGTCATTTGCTTGGTATATTTTTTTTACCAGCTTTTGATTTTAAGTCTTTCTCTTTGTGTTTCGAATGTGCCTTCTGTAGACCACATTCTAATGGGCTTTGATTTTTCAATTCATTCACTACCCTTTTTTCTCCAACTTGGTTTATTTAGTCCAATCACACTGTGATTCTTGACAGGCCAGGTTTTATTGTTGCCATTTTTCTGCATTTCTTTTTCTGTTGTTTCTGGTTATTATGATCCATCCAATTTCCTCTGATGTCTCTGTGTGAAGAATTTCCCTTAAAAGATCTTATAGATTTGGTCTAGTTTTCACGATTCCTTAATTTCTTTCTTTTCTGCAAAGGATCTAATTTCTCCTTCATGTTTGATGGACAGCTTTGCTGAGTATAGGATCTTAGCTTGCAATTGTTTTCTTTCAACTTCCTGTATATGGATGTCATTGTCTTCTTGTTTGCATGGTTTCTGCTGAGAAATCACAACCAAATCCATTTGCTTTTCCTTGGTAGATGACTCTGTTTTCCTTATGCTGCTTGAGTATCCTATCACTATCTTTTATTTTGGAGAATTTAACTATGATAAGTCTTGATGTTTTTATTTTTCTATTTGTCATTTACTGAGCTTGTCAAGTGTGGATTTCCTGGTTTTTCATAGTACCCAGGAAGTATTCTTCTAGTACCTCTTCCACAATATTTTCAAGTCAATTTCCTATCCTTCTCACCCTCTAGAATTCTAATTGCATATGTGTTGTTCTTTAGATGTTATTCTGCATTATTCTATTTTTTTCATTTTTCTTTATGCTTTGTATCTGATTTATTTTACTAGTTTGTTTTCACTTTTTATGTTTCAGCTCACTCTCTGCTCCATCTCTTCTGTTCTAGTTTTTTGTCCCTTCAGCTTCTTGATCACTTCTGCTATTTCATATTCTGGATTGTAATTTCATACATTTTATTTATGTTATTTTTAGTACTGTGCTGGCTGTAGTCCCTGTGACTTGTGATAATTTTTCAAGTTTTTGTGCATCTTTATCTATAGTTTCAATTCTTCCATCTTTTTGCATTTTCTTCTGTAGTTACGCAAGTAACTTCTCACCAATGCATTCCTTCTGGTTCTGTCTTTGAAGTATTCAATTTCTTAATAGACCAGGTGCTCCCCTTGAGCATTTTCTCTCCAATGGGGTTGCAAATCATCTGTCTTTCTCATAGCTCAGTATGTCAACTGAGAAAGCTGAGAAAGTCTTCCCCCCAAAACCCCCACTTTTTGGTCTCTGTCCCAAACTCTCTTCTCCTATTTGGTCCCTGGCATGACTCGATGGTAGCAGTGGGTACAGATCCTCATATAGAGATACCATTACCCTGTGAAATTTCAGCCTCTTCTCTCCCCTGTATATAACTGAAAATGCTGGCTCTGGGAAAGAATATCTCACCTAATCGTGTCTTCTATCCTGAAGCTTAATATCTTCCTTTGTCTCTCTTACTCAACATGTCCTGAGATGAAGGAATTGAAGAAAAAATTCAAGCCTCGAGTTGAAATGCTTAAGGATACTATGGACAGAATATTGAATGACTCAGGAAGCATTAAAAGAAGATGGAAGAGGACACAGAGTCACTGTACCAAAAAGAACTGGCTAACCCAGAAGAATTTCATGAAACAGTGTAAGACCAAGAGGCAATGGTGAGGAAAGAGGAAGTTCAAGATGCTCTGAAAGAATTGGCAAAAAATAAATCCTCAGAAATTGATGGAATACAAATTGACATATGTAGTCACCAGGCTATGCCAAGAAATCTGGAGGACAACTATGTAGCTAACTGACTAGAAAATATCCATATTTATTCCAGCTAAAAAAAAAATATGATCTGACAGAGTGTGGAAATAATTGAACAGTATCACTAATACCACACACAAGCAAAATCTTGCTTATGATCGTCCATAAATGATAGAAAGAGTAAATTGAGAGAGAACTACCACAAATGCAGGCTGGGTTTAGAAGAGGTTGAGGCATTATGGATATCATTGCAAATATTAGATGAATTTGGAGGCTCATCTATGAAGAAGTTAGATTCTAGAGGGTATGTTCTTTTGATTGAGTTGAAAGTCAGGTATTAAGTATTGGGGTGTTTTTGTTTCATTAACAACAGTGTGTAAGTTGATTGGTCACCTAGATTGAGTTACCAATCAGTTATGGGCTAGAAACCTCTTTAAGTCAATCAGAACGTGATGGGTGGGCCTTTGTATTTAAAAGTCAGCTGGGCCCTGACTAAGTGTCCAGTTTGGAGGCTTATGTGTGAAGCAGATGGATTCTGGAGAGTAGGCATTAATTGTGTTTGGGAAGAATATTGTTCTAAGTGGTATAGCACTGGTTTGTCAGTTTGCTGTACTGGCACAACTTGGGATTGCTATGATACTGAATGCTGTGCCACTGGTGTGCCAAATGCCATAATGGTTACCCATGGTGGACAGGGTTTGATAGAGCTCCTAGGTTAAGATGATTTGGAAGCAGGATTGGTATCCATTTCTTAAACAACAGACCTTTGGAAGCTCTATGAACACTAGAGAAATGATGATAGTTATTAAACAGGGTAGCTCTTTTTTTGTTCAGAGGGTCGCTATGAGTAGTACTTGACTTAACAAAAACATAACATCTTGACTGAAAGCGGATAGTACTAGAGCAATGTCTGTCTGTAAAAAGGCATTTGACTTTGAGGATCACATCAAATTGTGACTAACATTGAGAAGAATGGGAATCCCTGAACACCTGATTGTGCTCATGTGAAACATTTACTTGGACCAGGAAGCAGTTCTTAGAACAGAGGAAGGAAACACTTCATGGTCCAAAATCAGGAAGGGAGTGCATAAAAGATATATCCTGTCTTCATACATTTTCAATCTCTATGTGGAATAAATCATTATAGAGGCTGGACTTTATGAGGAAGAATGTGGCATCAGGACTGGAAGAAAATTCATCAACAACCTGCATTATGCAGATGACACAACCTTGCTTATTGAAATTTAGAAGGGCCTGACACATATGCTACAGAAGATGAAGAATGGTAGTTTGCAGTATGAATTGAAACCCAATTTCAAAAATAAAAAATTCTCACCCTGAGTCATTTGACAGCATTATGATAGATGGAAAAGAGATTGAGATTGTTAACAAATTCAGCTTGCTTGATTCCACTATCAACATTTTTGGCACCAGCAATTTGGAAATCAAAAGATGAAATACATTAGGAAAATCTGCTGAAGACCGAGTGCTAAAGAGCAATCATGTAAGTCTAGAGACTAAGGTGTGTCTGATCCAGGCCATGGTCTTCACAATTACCCTATTATTCATCAGAGATGCTAGACAATGACTAAGGATTATAGAAGAAAGATTGATGCTTTTGAGTTGTGGGGCTGGAGAAGAACATTGAACATATTATGGGCCTTCATGACAACTAACAGTTCTGTCCTAGTGAGGGTAAAGCCAAGCTGTTTTTTGGAATCAAGGATTTTGCAGCTCCATCTCATACACTTTGAGCATATTTCCAGGAAAAGCCAGTCTTTGAAGAAAGATATCATGTTTGTAAAGGTCAAGGTACAGTGAGGAGAAGGAAGACTTCTGATGAGATGGATTGATGAAGTAACTGGGGTAATGAAGGTAGGTATGTCAGAGACAGTAAGAATGTCCCAGGATAGAGCAAGGTTGAGAGCTATTGTACATTGTGTCAGCATGAGTTGTGGTTGACTTGGTGGCATGTAAAAACAAACAAAAACAAAATAAACAAGATACACTTTACATATACAATTTAAGTTTCACCAGATGAAACCATCAACACAAACAATAAAATCTGGGCCATCAGCCATAAAAGTTTGTTTATGCCATTTATAATTTCTCCTTTCCGTCTTTCTTTGAATTATTCTTCCAAATTTTCATGTGTACTTAATATTCTCTGTTGATGTGCTGTTCCAGTCGTTTTTGGATAACCCAAAAACGACTGGAACAGCACATCAACAGAGAACTACCAGAAGTCCAGGCTGGTTTCAGAAGGGGTCGTGGTACTAGAGATATTGTAGCTGATGTTAGATGGATCTTGGCTGAAAGCAGGGAATACCAGAGGAATGTCTAGCTGTGTTTCATTGACTATGCAAAAGCATTTGACTGTGTAGATCATAACAAACTGTGGCTGACTCTGAGAAGAATGGGAATCCTAGAACACTTGATCGTTCTAATGCAAAACTTATACTTGGACCAGGAGGCAGTCATCAGAACAGAGCAAGGGAACACTGCATGGTTCAAAATTGGGAAGGGCGTACGCCAGGAATGCATCCTATCTCCATACCTTTTCAACCTATATGCAGAACAGATTATCGGGGAGGCGGGGCTCTATGAGGAGAAATGTGGGGTCAAGATTGGTGGACGATTTATCAACAATCTGCGTTATGCGGATGACACAACCCTGCTTGCTGAAACTGAAGAGGACCTGAAGCGCCTGCTGCAGAGTGTCAAGGACTGCAGCCTACAATATGGATTGAGGCTCAATGTCAAGAAGACAAAGATTCTCACCACTGGACCAATTGGCAGCATCAGGATGGATGGTGAAGAGACTGAGGTTGTACACAGCTTTAGTTTGCTTGGCTCCATCGTCAACAGTCTTGGCACCAGCAGCCAGGAAATTAAAAGGCGCATTGCCATAGGAAAGTGTGCTGTTAGGGACCTCTCCAAAGTGCTGAAGAGCAATGGTATCTCTTTGGAGACTAAGGTGCATCTGATACAGGCCATGGTCTTCGCAATCACCTGTTATGCATCAGAGAATTGGACAATGACCAAGGAGGATAGAAGGAGAAATGAAGCCTTTAAGCTGTAGTGCTGGAGAAGAGCATTGAGAATACCATGGACTGCTAGGAAAACAAACAGATTTGTCCTGGAAAGGGTTAAACCAGGTGGCTCCTTGGAGGCAAGGATTCTGAGGCTCCGTCTAATATACTTTGGACATGTTGTGAGGAGAGACCGGTCCTTAGAGAGGGACATCACGCTTGGGAGGGTGGAGGGACATCTCAGGAGAGGAATGCCCTCTATGAGGTGGATTGATTCAGTGACTGGGATAACTGGGATGGGAGTGTCAGAGACAGTGCGATTGGCACAGGACAGAGCAAAGTTTAGGGCTGTTGTACATACGGTCGCTATGAGTTGCAGGCGACTCGATGGCACATAACAACAACAACAACAACAACAACTTAATTTTCTAGGAATTTCTAGAAACATAGTTGTACAGCATAATATACGGTTTTCTTATTTCATTAGAAATAACTAAATTGTGAGTATTCCATATTGCTCTGAATAAAGATGTTATTTCATTTTTGCTGAATAATATTCCTTTGTACACATGTGTCACAGGTTCCTTATCCATTCATTCACCGATAAACAGTTGTCTCATTACAATTTCAACTGTAGCAAATCTATTCTAAATATTTATGTACAAGCATTTATGTGAACACAAGTATTTTGGTTTTTATTTTCTATAGTACCACTAATCCTAGGTGAACAAGGACTAATAATAAGTACTTGTGAAGATTTACATTTATTTCAGTGTTCTATATTTTGTGTCAGTGGTATATTGCATATGGTATATCTGAGTTTGAATTAGCACACATACTTCTCTGAATAATTTTCAATTATCTGTAAATTGATGTTGCCATTAGAAAATGTGGAGTCAAAACCAAATCACAGCTGAACTCCCAGCATGTTTTCAGAGGCAGTATATTGCATAAGAGGAGATTTTCCATCTTTTCCAACTGAGCCACGTAACTTTGGATTTGATAGTTGCCACATTCAGTTGTCAGTTGGACCACTTTTCTTGAGAATAAGAACAAATACAGACCTCTTCCAACCCATTGGCTAGAGAGCTGTCTTCCAAATTTCCTGGCATAGACTGGTCGCCACATTCAAGGTTGAATCTGTTAATTGAAACAAGTCAGTTGATATTCCATCAATTCCTGGGGCCTTATTTTTTGCCAACGTCTTCAATGCAGCTTCCACGCTTCCAATTCCGTCTTTATTACCATTTGCCCCTGTTCATATGATACTTCCTGAAATTTCTCAGTGTCAATCAGTTCTTTCTGGTGCAGTGATTGTGTATTGCCTGTATCTTCTTTTGATGTTTTCTGGGTCATTCAATATATTGTGCACAGCATCTTTCAATATTGCAACTGGAGGCTTAAATTTGTTTTTCAGTTCTTTCTCCTTGAGAAATGCAAAGCGAGTTCTTCCCTTTTCATTCTTCAGTTCCGGCTGTCTGCACATTCCATTATAATACTTTTCTTTGTCCTCCTGAGCTGCCCTTTGAAATCTTCTGTTCAGGTCTTTTACTTTGGCATGTTTTCCTTTTGTTTCGGCTTCTCGACTCTCAAGTGAAATTTATAGAATCTCTTCTGATAATCATTTCCATTTTTTTCTCCTCTGTTTTTGTAATGAAGTTTTGCTTTCTTCATGGACAATGAATAAGAGTGACAGAAGAAGAATTGATGCCTTTGAGCTGTGGTGTTGGAGAAGAGAACTGGATATCCCATAGACGGCCAAAGAACAAACAGGTATGTCTTGGAAAGTGTGAAGCCAGAGTGCTCTTTGAATGAAAGAATAGTGAGGCTTAGCCTCACATACTCTAGGAATGTTGCTAGGAGGGGCTATTCCCTGGAGAGGGACATGATGCTGGAAAAGATGCAGATTTGGAGAAGCAGAGGAAGACCCTCAAACAATTGGACTGACACAGAGACTGTCATAATGGGCTCTAATGTGTCAGGAAGTGAGAGGATGGTACAGGATAGAGCAGAGTTCAGATCTTTTGTTCATAGGGTCACCACTATGAGTGCAACACTTGACTTGAAGGCACCTAACAACAACCACCACCTTTGGATTGAGAGTGCAACTCCTTATCACTTACTCAGCTTAAAACTCAATGCCTTTGAGTTGTAACTGACTCAAAGTTGACTCTCCAGTGAGGTTTCAGAGGCTGTAAATCACACAGAAGGAGAGTGCCCGTCTTTCTCCTTGGAACTCCTAGTGGATTTGAACTACTGGAAGATTCAAGTCAGACAGGCGCCACCTTTGTGTTAATGACAATACTATATATGGACTACTCTACCAGAGCTCTATTTTTTAAGCATCAATATGCTTATAGAAATGAATATTATAGATCAACAGAACATGGGTTCAAACTAGAATTATTTTCATAAAAGCACTGTATAAATGTTAACATTTAATGGTTACATTTTATAGCTCTTCATACTCAACCAAATTTATAATAATCTACAGTATAAAGAAGGGAAAATGATCAAACCAGTGTGGTAGGTGTGAGGAGCAGGAATGAAGGATAAAAAAAGTTTATATAGTTTCCATCGGAGCCTTTTAAATGAAGGCAACAAGAAAATAGTAAACAGAAATATTTAAATACAAATAATAAAGAAAAATAATATATTTGCATAAACTTTTATATCAGTTTAAATTCTGAGAGAGTTAAGTAAATCAATATAAAATAGAACACAAGCAATTAGCTATACTTCATAAATCCTATTATTTTTCAGATGCATGGAGATACTAGCAATGATATAGAATAGTTTTATGGAAACCAAACTTTTGCTTTTTCATTTCCAAAGGGGGATTAGTTGTATATTATTCAATGTCTTTTACATGTGGGTGTGAATAAGATGAAAGTTCTCTCAAAAAGACAAATGAAAAAGAATATATGTTGTCAACTTGTCTAAAACATTTTTTACATTCTGACTCATTTTTCTTTGTATTGGCATTTGAAGGGATTTTGTTTTTTTAATTTGACTATTATAAAAACTTTGATAATGTCAGTGAAATCCCATGAAAATAATATAAACAACTGTAATGGAAAGTGAAAAGATGATAATAGCAATCAGCACTGTGCTTTTTCTTGTCAATGTTCTTTATCACTTATAATAGTCAAAATCCCATAATAATTTGACTTTTTGACCTTTAATTTTTACTTTGTGAAGAAAGTTCTTTTGAGAACTCTATTTTCTTTCTCTTTACTTATTGTGGTTTGTTGCACTTAAACAAGCAATATCCCTACTTTACTGCTGTTGTTTTTAAGTGTCATCAAATTGAGTATCATTCCTAACAACCCTGTGAACCATAGATCTGAAACATGTCCTATCTTGCCCCATCATTGCCATCTCTAACACACTTGGGCCCATTGCCACAGGCACTGTAACAGTTAATCTCACAGGGGGATCAGCTTAGGTTGGAATTCTGTAGCAGAAAAGGAATGGTTCTTTTAATAAAAAAAAACTGTATTTTATATTTTAACATTGTGGGATTTGGGTATCTTATTCCCAAGAAGGATGAGAAAATATGTATATGCTTATGTTGTGTAAAATAAATTGACATAAATTCACTCCTCCACCATCCACCAAATTATGTGACCCTGTGATTTCCCCCAGCCCATTCTCACCCCTCTGCTCCCATCCCCTTCTCACCTTGGACCTCCACACATGATTTACTAGGTTGTTTTTTTTTTATTTTTATGGTAATAGTTATGCAGTATTTGTGCTATAAGACTGAGTTAGTTCACACAGCATCATTCTCTCTAGTCTTTCCCTAGTTCTATTGTATTTTTTGAAATATTTGCTTCTGAGTGCTGCATAGTATTCTCTCGTGTAAATGTACCTCAATATCTCAACCCATTTGATTGTGGTAAGACATTGGGGCTGTTCCCATGTTCTTGTAATTGTGAATAATGCTGCTATGATGATCGGTGTAAAGAAAATAGGAAAGATGCGGCAGGACCTGAAAAGACTAAGAGCGGGCATACTTCAATGGTGATTAATTTTATAAAATACAATGCGTAGGAATGATTATATGAAACACAATGCAAATGAGAAAATGGTGAAACACAATATATACAAAATTGTGTATGCAAATCAATATAAATTTTTTAAATGACACATATTTATAGAAAGTTTCTTCTCTTCCAGGTGTAGACAAGCATTAAACTAAAACAAAGAAAGCATTGTTAGACAAAGTTCTTACAGAATACACTTATCAATTACTTAGGAGGATAGAATGGGTAAATTGTTTCAGTGATTTGTCCTGGAGACTAGATGTCACCTTCCAAGAATGGGAAAATGTAACCAACAGAATTTCATGCTTCTTTAAGTCTCTTAAGCCACATAAAAAAAAAAAATCAAAATTAGAAAACTACTCTGTTCTGACATTTTTTTCTCCCATTCGAGAAGTTAATTTTATGTCTTTCCTTGAGGGTCTTTAAATAAACCACTTGCTATTTCTAAATACTTCATGAATCCAAGTTCACAATTTCCATTTCTGAATTTGACCACAAGCCTTGCTCCTGGACAGTCTATTTCATTCTGGATCCAAAAATGATTGAAAAAAAGAGGACTAGGGAATGATTTGGTATTCTCCACTCATCAAGGCTAATGTTGTTGTTGTTGTTATGTGCCGTTGAGTCACTTGCGACAAGGCTAATAGCTATGTTTAATTAATGTTGTTGTGGTTGTGCGCCATCAATTTGCCTGCAACTCATAGTGAGCCAATATACATTAGCTCTGAAATATGTCTTATCCATCCTGGGTTTTCCTTTCCTGCACTGTCCCTCCACCTTTCCAAGCATGACGTACCTCTCCAAGGACTGGTCCCTTCTAGGCACATGTCCAAAGTATGTGAGACAGAATCTCAAAATCTTTGCTTCCAGGAAGCAGTGTGGTTTCACTCTCTCTAGGACAGAACTGTTTGTTGTCCTTGTAGCCTGCGGTATGTCCAACACTCTTCACCAGCATCACAACTCAAAGGCATTGATCTTTCTTCTATCATCCTTAGTTATTGTCCAGGATCTCAGATGTGAAGACTATGGATGGCATGGATCAGGCACATCTTAGTTTCTACACCGGCATCATTGTTCCTCAGTACTCTTAGAGAGGTTGCTGACAGCAGACATTTCCAATGCAATTTGTCCTCTTTTTATTTTTTTTATTCATATTAGTTTGCAAACAAAATTTGTATATATTGTGTTTCATTCATATGCATTCTGTTTCACACATTCCTTCACTTGCATTTTATCTCGAATAATCATTCCCATACATTGTGTTTTTTAAAACCAATCACAGTTGATCTACGCCCACTATCAAGTAAGAAGTGTATAAAAGTCAAAAGGGGAAAGGGAAGGAGACAAGAAGCTGAGGGGAGGGGGAAATCACAGGGTCTCAGAGTTTAGTGGGCAAAAGGAGAGGGTGAAGCAATTAGGAAAGATCTAGTGAGTATTATTTTTTCCATTCTTATTCTTTTTTTGAATTGTGATGTTGAAGAAGAGTATTGAATATACTGTGGACTGTTAAGAGAACAAATAGGTTTTTCCTGGAGATGCTGAAGCCAGGCTGCTCCTTAGAGGTAAGGATTCTGAAGCTTCACCAGACATAATTTGGACATGTTACAAAGAGGGACCAGTCCTTGGAGAAAGACGTCATGCTTGGAAGGGTGGAGGAACAGCGCAGGATAAGAAGACTCTCGAGATAGATTGATTCAGTGACTGGGGTAATGGGGATAGGTGTGTCAGAGAAAGTGAGATTGGCATAGGATAGGGCAAGGGTTAGGGCTATTGTACATAGGGTCACTATGAGTCGCAGGTGACTCAAGGGCACATACCAACAACAATAACAACAATTCTTTTTTTAAATTAGTTTGCTTACAAAGTTTGTATACATTGTTTCTCACTATTCCTCATTCACACTGTGTTTCATATAGTCATTCCCAACCATTATGTTTTATAAAATTAATCACCATTGAACCTTGTCCTTTATTATCCTGCCTTTGTCCTTCATTATCCTGCTGGATCCTTCCCTGAAGGGATTATTATTATTATTTTTTTTTACGTAAACCATAAACCCTTTCTTTTTAGTCTGCTTGAGCCTGGAAGCTTCACTAAAGCCAGTTCAGCATCATAACATGTAAGCCCTTCTGAGCAGGTGGTGCTATCTACATATGAGGCGCATTGGTCGGAATCAAACCTTAGCTTCCCACATGAATGGTGAGAGTTCTACCACTGAACCACAAATGCCTCCTTTGCTTGATGGTAAGAAAATGCAATGCCAACCCAAAGGCACAAGCTTCAAACCCACCAGACACTCCATTAGAAAAAAATAGTCTTCTCCAAAAACCTGCTGGATGGTCAGCTATGAGTTGATTCTGATTTGAACTGTATACAACAATTTGCATTTAAGATTCCTTCTTATTTTGTTTTTTGTTTGTTTTTTCAATTCTTCAGTCTTTTTGACTTATTGTTCAACCCTCACAAGCGTTTTAGACAACTGAAGTGATCAGTGTTTGAGACAAATGTCTTCAAAATTATATCCGTGCTTTAAGGCCTTTAAATAGTTCTCTGGAGAAGATTTGTCTGTTACAAATTGTCGTTTATTTTCTTTTAAAAAAGATTTTTTTTAAAAAAAAAATCTTTTACTGGTTTACTTACAAAGTTCATATACATTGTTTTTCACACCAGATCATTCCAATTTCCTTTACCCACCCATCAAATTATGCAACCCTATGATTGTTCCCCTGCCTATCCTCACACTTAGCTTCCTACCCTCTGCCCTTTGAAGCCTCATACAGGTCTCACTAGTTATCTTTTTATTTCTACAATAATGGTCTTATTCAGTAATACTTGTTATGGGACTAAGATCACTTAACCGGATTATTTTCAGTCCCTCCCAAGTTACATAGTTATTTACAAAATCATTGCTCCTGCATGCTACATATTGTTCCATCATGTGAATGTGCTATCATTTCTCAATCCATTAGATTGTGATTGGGCATGTTTTTGTGATTGTGAATAATGCTACTATGAACTTTGGTGTACAAATCTCTGTATCTCAGTTTTAATTTTCACAGTGTATATTCCAAGTAGTGGAATAGTTGGGTATATTTATTTTCTTTGTTCAGATTTTATTGAGAAAATGCCTTCCAAAATGGTTGTATCATTTTACAATCCCACCAATAATATATGAGAGTTCCAATCCCTCCACATCCTTTCCTACATTTTTTTTGCTTTCTGTCCTGTTAAACTTTGCCACTGCTCTTGAGATGAGATGGTATCTCATTGTGGTTTTGATTTGTATATCTCTTATTGACAGTAATTTTGAACATTTCTTCATGTATCTGTTGTCGATATGAATATCTTCCTCTGTGAAAAGTCTTTCCAAGTCTTTTGTCCATTTTGTAATTGTGTTATAATTCTTTTCCTTGTGGAGGCCCTGTAAGATTCTGTAAACTTGTGATATGAGACTTTTGTCTGAAATGGTATTGCCAAATGTTTTTGGGTTTTTTCCATTTGGTAGGTTTTCTTTTCACTCTCTTGGGAAATATTTTTGATGCACACAGGGATTTAATCTTTAGGAGGTCCTATTCATCAGTTTCATCCTCTCCAGATTGTGCATTTCTGGCTGTATTTGGCAGTCTCTTTATACAATCTACTAGGCCATCTACGCTTGATCCAAGTTTGTCTCTGATGAACTTTATGGGTTTGGGTTTTACTCCCAGGTCTCTGATCCATCTTAAGTTGATTTTTGTGTATGGTTTGAGATGTGGATCCTGTTTCAGCTTTCTGCAGGGAGCAGTCCAGTTTCCCCAGCACTATTTGTTGAAGAGGTTATTACTTCCCCATTAGATAGGTTTGATTTCCTTGTTGAATATCAGATGACCATAGATAGAGGGACCCATTTCCCGTTTCTCAATTATTTTCAATTGGTCAATGTGCTTGTAGTTGTACCAGTACAATTACTACCTCTGTTTAATAAGTTTTGAGGTCAGGGAGTGTTATGCCTCCCACTTAATTTTTATTTTTCAGAAGTGCTTTGATTATTCGGGGTCTCTTTAATCTCCAAATAAACTTGATAATTTCTTTTTCAATCTCCTTAAAAAATGAATTTGGTATCTGTTTTGGGATTGCGTTGAACATGTAGATTGCTTTCCGTAGGATTGTCATTTTTACAATATTGAGTCTATCTATTGACAATTTGTATTTTGATTTCCTGACCTCTTGTGTCAAGAGTGTCGGCTGTGGAACCCAACAGTCTGAAGCTATTAACAATATCAGTATCTTCTCCATCCATCATGAAGCTGGGTCATATGGAATTTCTTTGTTCAGTTTTTTTGAGAAAATGCCAAATTGCCTTCCAACTACCATTTTAAAATCCCACCAATAGTATATGAATAAATCTCTCCACATCCTCTCTAACATTTATTACTTGTTGGCCCAGTGGTAAGAATCTTTGTTTTCTTGATGATGAACTTCAATCCATATTGAAAACTACAACACTTGAGTTCCTGTAGCAAATGCTTCATGTTCTTTTCAATTTCAGCAAGCAAGGAAGTTTGTATCATCTATATAACACAGATTGTTGATGAATCTTCCTCCAATACTGATGCCACATTCCTCCTCATAAAATCCAATCTCTTGAATAATGTATGTGCACATAGATTGAAAAGGTATGGACATAAAACACATCCCTGACACACACCTTTTTTGATCCTGAACCAGGCAATATTTTTCTGCTCTGTACTAAGCAGTGCTTTCTAGTCCACATATAGATTTCATGTGAACACAGTCAAGTGTGTTCCTGGATTCCTATTCTTTTCAAGGTTAGCCACAATTTGTTGTGATTCATACAGTCAAATGCCTTTGCGTAGTCAATGAAATACAGGTAAATATTCCTCTGGCATTCTCTGCTTTTAGCTAAGGTTCCTCTAATGCTGACTATGATGTCTATAGTGCCATGGCCTCTTTTCAACCCAGCCTGTGCTTCTTTCAGTTCTCTGCTGATGTACTGTTCCAGTCATTTCTGGATAATCTTCAGCAGGATCTTGCTTGTGTGCTGTATTAGTGATGCTGTTTGATAATTTCCACACTCTGTTGGGTCGCTTTTTTGGGGGAATAAGAATAAACAAAGATCTCTTCCAGTCAATTGACCAGGTATTTGTCCTCCAGATTTCTTGGCATAACCTGGTGAGCAATTCCAGGACAGCATCTTTTTGCTGAAATATATCAATTGGTATTCCATCAATTCTTGGGGCCTTGTTTTTTGCCAATTTCTTCAGAGTAGCTTAGACATCCTCTTTCATCACCATTGTCCCTTGATCAGATATTATTTCATGAAATTCTTCTATGTCAGCCAATAACTTTTGTTTAGTTCTTCCGTGTACTCCTTCCATCTTCTTTTGATACTTCAGTATCCTTAAATATTGCAACTCAAGGCTTAAATTTGTTCTTCAGTTTCTTTAGCTTAATAAATGCTAAGCTAGTTCATCCCTTCTGTTTCAGAATCTAACTCTTTGCATATTTCATTATAATACTTTGTTTTTTCTTTCCATGCTGCCTTTTGAAATTTTCTGTTCAGCTCCTTAACTTCTTAATTTCTTCCCTTAGATAAACTCATTCTTAAACATTATACATTTTTATTTTAAATGGGGAAAACTTTGTTTTGTTTTTCTATTATTCAAATCCTTTTCTGAATTTAAATAAGTTTTAAAAATATTTTCTAATAAAAATCTGTTTCCTTGTCTTTGACATAGTAAAATTGTTGATGCATTCCTTCTGTATCTATCCCAGGGAGAGTTTATGGTATTTGCTTGCATTGGTCAATATTTACTATAAAAGGAGCAAGGGCAGTGTGAGGATGGTAATATCTGACCTCTTCCACAAAAGGTAACTGTACCAGTCAACAATATTTACAAATAAAACACATTCTCATGAGTTCAGACATGTCTCTACCCATCCTCCTACCCCTCTTTCAACTTATCTCAACACCAATCTTACTGCTCTACTCAGTTCAAAATGTGTTGCTGTAGCCCACAGACCACAAAAAACCATATTAGACAGTATTTGTTCTTATGAAACTTAGTTCATTCAGCTTAATGCTCTACCATTTCTCTGAAGTTATGTAGTATTTTTCTAAATCATTGCTCCTGTGTTCTGCATAGTATTCCATTGTGTGAATGTACCACAATTTCTAAATCCATTCAGTTGTTTTGGATATTTGGGCTGCTTCCATGTTTTTGTGATGGTGAGTAACACTACCATGAACATTGGTGTACAAATATCCACTTCTGTAAAAATAGAAGGATAACTAGTAAAATATGTATGGGAACTCAAAGGTGAAAGAGGCGGTAGCAGAGGGGTAAGGATGTGTAGGGGCAAAAACAAAGGATTACACAGTTTTGTGGGTGGAGAGGTGAGGGGATAAAATAGGAATGATCCGTGTGAAAAGACAGGCTAATGATGGACAAAGTTAACTGCTCATTATTGTATAACTCATAGAGCATGAGGATGAGTGTACGAAACACAAAATGAAGAACAGTGTGAAGCACAACGTATAGAGACTTTGTAAGCAAACTAAATGGAATAAAAAATATCATGGAAGTCAAAAGGCTGTAGTTTATGTTAGTAGCAGAATACAATCCCTCAGTCAGGACAGCTTCTGAAATGTGCTTGAGGCACTTCAGCCTTCAGGCCCATTTTGGCTGATGTTACAAAGCTTTCTTCTGCCAATTATGACTCTCCCCTCCAGTCATCCAACAAACTGCTTCTGTAATATAACAGTCCAAAGGTCAGCTCCATCTCATCTGGAGTGTTTGAGTTCCTTGCTTTGGCTGCTGCTGCTCTTTTTCTGTTAGGTCTGGTTGATGCAAGAATCTCTGGCCCTGAATGGAATCCTGCATTTGCTTTCTTCTTTCCTGGTGATGAAATTTTCAAATTGGCCATCTGAATTTGCTCAATTGATTTAGTGGCAAGCCTTGTCAATCCTCTTGATAGGATAACACACCCTTTTAACATATTCCTGCCCATCCACGTGGTAAATTCAGTCAGTGATTAGGAAGACATTTTGAACAATAAAACCTAAACACCACATATACCCTCCAGGATAATGAATCTCAAAACATCAATGTGAATAGTAATTACCTTAGAAGTTTTTAACTTATTGGAGCCTATTTTGTTATACCAACTCAACATACTTAGAAGTCTTGATTTTTACTAACACTTCTACTAAATCTGACGTGAATTATGAAAAGGTAAACTCTCTCTAGACAGTCCAGTCTCTCTTATTAAAAGTTTTAATGTTTTAATAAATTATGGTATAATCACATGATGTAAAACTATGCAGCACACAGTAGCAATGATTTTATAAATTACTACCTAACTTAGGAGGGACTAGAGAGCATCATGCTAAGTTAACTCAGTCCTATAAAGACAAACACTGTATAAAACCATTATTATAGAATGAGTATGAAGATGCAAGGGGGGATGGTAGGGTGGGAGAAGAGAGGGGTGAGGAAGGGCCGGGGGTGGTTAATCATAGGGTCATACAATTTGATGGGTGGAGGTGGGGGTGAAGGAAATGGGAAACACCTGGTGTGAAAAGCAATGTATATGAACTTTGTAAATAAACCAGTAGACATTAATAAATAAATAAAAATTTTAATCTTTATCTGTCAGGCCTGATTATAAGACTCAAGGTTTACCCTATGTATAAGAGCTCTAAATGCCGGATCCTGTGCCAACCTCGCTGTCTCAAACACACTCATTCCCACCACTCCACTCACAGAATCGATCCATCTCATTGAGGGTCTTCCTATCCTGTGCCGTCCCTCCACTTTCCCAAACATGATGTCCCTCTCCAAGGACCAGTTCCTCCTTGCAACATGCCCAAAGTATGTCAGATAAAGCTTCAGAATCCTTGACTCCAAGGAGCACTCTGGCTTCACCCGCTCTAAAACAAACCTGTTTGTTCTCCTAGCAGTCCATGGTATAGTCAACACTCTTCTCCAGCACCAAAGCTCAAAGGTATCAATTCTCTTTCTGTCATCTCTATTCACTGTCTAACGCTCAGATACATAGCACGTAATTGCGAAGACTATAGCCTGGATCAGGTGCACCTTAGTCTCCAGCCTGATGTCATTGCTCTTCAGTACTCTTGAGAGGTCCCTTGCCCTGGCCCGCAGGTTCAAACGCGACCTAAAGAGGAGAAGTGGGGATTGAGGAGGGACAAGAGACGTAAGAGATGGAGGCAAGACAAGTTTTCCTGATCAAGCCTCGAATCTATTTAATTTTTTCATAGGCTTAAATAGGGGAACTACACAGGTCCCTAACATAGGCCGGGTTACTGCAGAAACCCAGCCCCAGGATACCAGTTTACAATAGGAAGGAGGGGCACGCCCCAAGGCATTGATTACAAACACTGATCTAGTGAGGTAAGCAGTTTCCCAGAGATGGGCGGAGTTTGGCCTGCTGCATGTTAGAAGTGAGTGTATGAAATGAGGTCCACGGACAAAATAGAGTTGCTCAGGCCAGAGCAAAGACGAGCTCAGGATGGCTTCCCACAGTCCCTCACAGCTGACTTTCCTAAAGTAATTCATCTCCTGATTTCCTGGCTGTTGTTACCAAGAGTGTTGACTGTGGAACCAAGTAAACTAAAACTGTTGACTATGTTAATCTTCACTATTCATACTGATGCTGCCAATTGGCTCAGTGGTGAGAATCTTTGTTTTCTTGTTGTTGAGCTTCAATACATATTGAAGGCTGCAGTCCTTGACCTTCTGCAGCAGGCGCTTCAGGTCCTCCTCAGTTTCAGCAAGGAGGGTTGTGTCATCTACATAATGCATGTTGTTGATGATTTTTCCACCAATCCTGATGCCACATTTCCTCCTCGTACAGCCCAGCATCTCGGATGATCTGTTCTGCATACAGATTGAAAAGGTATAGAGGCAAAATACGTCCCTGATGGACCCCTTCTTGATTTTGAACCACGTTTTGATGACTGCTTGTTGGTCCAAGTATAGGTTTTGCCTTAGCACAATCAAATGTTCTGGGATTCTCATTTTTCTCAGAGTCGGCCATAGCTTTTTGTGATCTAGTCAAAGCCTTTGTATAATAAATGAAGCACAGATAGACACTCTTCTGGTACTCTCTGCTTTCTGCCAAGATCCATCTAACATTAGCTATAATATCCCTAGTACCACGACCTCTTCTAAATCCGGCCTGTACATCTGGCAGTTCTCTGTTGACATATTGTTCCAAACAGTTTTGCATAATTTCCAGCAGAATCTTGCTTGCATGTGATATCAACGATATTGTTCGATAATTTCCACACTCTGTTGGGTCACCTTTCTTTGGAATAGGAATCAATCTCTTCTAGTCAGTTGGCCAACTGGCTGTTCTCCAGATTTCCTGGCACAACCTAGTGAGCACATCCAGGGCAGCGTCCGTTTTTTGAAATAAGTCAATTGGTATTCTGTCAACTCCTGGAGCCATGTTTTTTGCCAGTTCCTTCAGAGCAACTTGAACTTCCTCCTTCATCACCACAGGCTCTTGCTCATTTGTTATTTCATGAAATTCCTCTGTGTCACCAATTCCTTCTGATACAGTGACTCTGTGTACTCCTTCCATTTTCTTTTGATACTTCCTGGATCATTCAACATTCTACCAAAACTATCTTTAAATATTGCCACCTGTGGCATGAATTTTTTTTTTCCAAATCCTTCAGCTTAAGAAACGCTGAGTGAATTCGGCCCTTTTAATTTTCTGACTCCAGCTCTCTGCACATTTCATTATAGTATCTTGCTTTGCCATCCCGAGCTGCCTTTTGAAATTTTCTGTTCAGCTCTTTGATTCTTGGTTTCTTCCTTTAGCTTTGGCTTCTTGGCACTCTAATGCAGTACTCAGAGTCTCATCTGACATCCATCTTGGTCTTCTTCTTCTTCTTCTTCAGCCTTTGTCATGATCTTTTGCATTCGTCATTGACAATTTTCTTGATATCCTCCCACGGCTCATTTCTCATTTGGTCTACACTCATTGGTGCTCAAGGCTTCAAACCTGTTCCTGAGATGGTTTTGAAATTCGAGTGGGACAGCCTTAAGGTCAAGTCTTGGTTCCCGTGGACTTGATTTAATTTTCCTCAACATCCTCTTGAACCTGCATATGAGTAGTTGGTGGTCTGTCCCACAATCAGCACCTGGCCTGGTTTTCACTGCTGAAATTGAGCTTCTCCAGCGAGTCTTTTCACAAATGTGATCGATTTGATTCCTATGCATACCATAAGGTGAGATCCATTTGTATAGCCTGCATTTATGTTTCTTATAAAAGATATTTGCAATGAACAAATCATTGAATGTACAGAACTCTACCATTCTATCTCTAGCCTCATTTCTCTCACCGAGCCCATGTTTTCCCCCTACTAATCCTTCTTCTCTGTTCCCAACTTTTGCGTTCCAGTAGCCCATTATTATTAATGCATCTTGATTGCATGTTTAATCAATTTCTGACTGCAAAAATTAATTGAAATCTTCTATTTCCTCCTCTTTGGCTCTAGTTATTCGTGCATGTATTTGAATGATATTTGTATTCACTGGACTTCCTTGTATGTGTTTGGATATTATCCTGTCACTCATCACATTGTATTTCAGGATAGATCTAGAAATGACTTTATTAATTATGAAACCAACCCCATTTTTTCTCATCTTTTCATCCCTGGCATAGTAAATCACATGATCATCTGATTAAAAATGTCCCATGCGAGACATCTCATTTTGCCAATACCTAGTATGTCAATATTTATGCATTCCATTTCTTTCTTAACAATGTCCAATTTTTCTACACTCATGATTCTCACATTCCACATTCCAATCACTAGTGTCTCCTTACAGCTGTTCCTTTTTCCCTGTGTTTCCATTTCTAAGATCTCACTTTCAATTGCCATGTCTGTTAGTCCAAATGATAGTCTAAGTGTGCTCTATTTTACATAGGGTTTTTGAAGGCTTGTAATTTCACAAGTGGATGGCCAATCATCTGCTCCATGGCTTCTAAAAATTTGCATCTGCAAGTCCCAGCAATATTGTTCACTGACTTAACTAGACTGACCACCAGGCCTTCCACCAGAGATTGATCCAGAAGGAAATCAAATACCTAATACTTATTCATTGGATGTCCCAATGGAATTTTTCTCTTTCATTATAATCAGTCCTGTTTGGGGAAGGAAGATATGAAGAATGGAGGCTGAATTTATATCCCTTAATCCCTCATGTAACCTCTTCTAGTTCTTACCTCCTCACAACTCCTGACACCTCATATGTCTCTTTCTAGGCTATCCACTAGAGAAAGGAGTCCTCTGTCCCAATGTATGTTATTCTCCTTATCTTTTCTCACCAATCCCTCTTTCCTGTCACTTTCACTATTACTACCGGCTTTCCCATCCAGCCAATGAAATTTGCAACAAGACCCCTTGCAACTGCAGTTACCAGCTCCACAAACTTTACCCTTCAGCCTGATTCAAATAATGAAAAAACAACATGGATACAATTCCACCTTCAGAAGCTGTCATCTTTTGTTCTCCAAGTACTGGTGTCAATTCTGTCCTTGTGCAGACTAATATCTATTGCAATCATTTACCCTACAAAAAACCTCAGTATTCAAAAACTCACAAGCATGTACAGTAAACTATTCCACCTCAACTGTGCCTGCCTGGCTCACCAGGTCAGTCTAGTCTTATCTGTACCCACTTCATGCAGCCTGAGTTGGTGTGGCTGAGACCAACGATAAACTACTCATATGTATGTTCAAACTGAAGCTAAAAAAAATTAAAACATATCCACAAGAATAAAAATTTGACCTTAAGTCTATGCCTTTGAATTTAAAAACCATCTCAGGAACAGACTTGAGGCCTTGAACACTAAAAGAGCTGTGGGAGGATATGTTGTTGTTGTTGTTGTTGTTACATGCCATCAAGTTGTCTGTGACTAATAGCGACCCTATGTACAACAGCCTTAAACTCTGCTCTATCCAGTGCCAATCTCACTGTATCCAACACACCTACCCCCATTACCCCCACCTCATAGAGAGTTTTCCTTTCCTGCGCTGTCCCTCCACCCTACCAAGCATGACATCTGTCTCCAAGGACTGGTCCCTCCTTGCAATATGTCCAAAGTATGTCTGACAAAGCTTCAGAATCCTTGCCTACAAGGAACAGCCTGGGCAGTCCATGGTATATTCAAGACTCTTCTCCAACATCACAGCTCAAAGGCATCAATTCTCCTTATATAATTCCTAGTTATTGCCCAGATCTGATTGCAAAGAATATAATTGATGAAGAGCCATTAAAAAGACTTATGAGGAAAAAAATTACTGACATGGATGTCAGAAGAGACTCTGAATATTGCACTAGAACTCCAAGGAACCAAAACAAAGGGAAGAATGAGAAAGTGAAGAAGCTAAACAGAAATTTTTTAAGGGGCACATCAGTAAAAGAAAGCAAAGTATTATAATAATGAAACGTGTAAAAAACTGTTGTTGTTGTTATGTGTCGTCGAGCCGTTTTTGACTCATAGCGACCCTATGCACAACAGCCCTAAACCCTGCTCTATCCTGCGCCAAAGGTACTGCCTCTGACACACCCATCCCGATTACCCCAGTCACCGAATCAATCCATCTCATAGAGGGTCTTCCCCTCCTGCGCTGTCCCT
>NW_006399858.1:1282272-1285241 GCF_000299155.1 Elephantulus edwardii
ATCTATCTCCCACTGTAAAAGTTGGCAGAAATCATCTATTTCTTCTCCTTTGGCTTTGGTTGTTGGTGCATATATCTGAATGATAGTGGTATTCACTGGGCTTCCTTGTAAGCGTATGGATATAATCCCGTCACTCACTATGTTGTACTTCAAACTGTAGTCAGATAATAAAAAAGGGATAAACTCACTCAGCATTTCTTAACCTGAAGGAAATTGAAGAACAAAGTCAAGCCCTGAGTGGTAGTATTTAAGAACTCTATGGAAAAATGTTGAATGACCCAGGAAGCAACCAAAGAAGATGGAAGTAGTACACAGAGTCTCTGTACCATAAATTTTGGCTGGCACTAAAGAATTTCATGAAACATCATATGATCAAGAGGCAAAGGTGATGAAGGAGAATGCTCAAATTTCTCAGAAGTAATTGGCAAAAAATAAGCTCCAGGACAGATGGCATACCAATTGACATTTTTCAGCAAAGAAATGCAGCCCTGGACGTTCTCACCTGGTTGTGCCAGGAAATTTGGAGGACGGCTACCTATCTGGCCAATGAACTGAAGAGATCCAATTTACATTCTTTTTTTTAAGAAGGAATAATCCCAGAGTGTGGAAATTACTCAAGGTAACTAATATTACACTTAAGCAAAATCCTGCTGAAGGTAATCCAAAGCAACTGTAAGAGTACATAAACAACTGCTAGATGTGCAAGCGAGGTTTAGAAAAGACTGTGGCAATAGGGACATCGGAGCCAATGTCAGACAGATCTCGGCTGAAAGCAGAGAACACCAGGGGAATGTCTACCTCTGTTTCATTTACTGTGCAAAGGCATTTGATTGGGTGGATCACAACAAATTATGAATAACATTGAGGCGAATGAGAATCCCAGAACACCTGGATGTGCTCATGTGAAACTGATACTTTTACCAGGAAGCTATCATCCGAACAGAGCAAAAAAGCAATGCATGTTTCAAAACCAGGAGAAGAGTGAATCAGGGATGTATCCTGTCTCATTGCCTTTGTAATCTATCTAAGGAGCAGATCATTTGGGAGGCTGGACTTTATGAGAGTGAATGTGGCATCAGATTGGAGGAAAACTCATCAACAACTTATATAGGTGACACAACCTTGCTTGCTGATACTAAAGGTGACTTGAAAGGCTTGTTGTAGAAGGTCAAGGACTGTAGTCTTCAATATGCAACATCAGGAAAACAAAGATTCCCACCACTAGGCCAATTGGTAGCATCATGATGGAGGAGAGATTGAGGTTGTTAACAATTATAGCTTGCTCGACTCCATAGTCAACACTCTCAGCCCCAGAAGTCAGAAATTCAAAAGATGACTTGCACTGGAATTATCTACTATCAGAGTGATAAATAACAACAATGTCAGTTTAGAGACTAAGGTGTGCCTGATCCAGTCCATCATCTTCACAATTACTTTATAGACACCAGAGAGCTGGACAATGACTAAGAAGAAGAATCAATGCCTTTGAGTTGTGATGATGGAGAAGGACATTGAGCATACCATGGAGTGACAAGAGAACAAACAGTTCTTTCCTGGAGAAGGTGAAATACATTTATTTTTTTCCCCCTTGAAGGCAAGGATTTTGAAGCTGCATCTCACATACTTTGGGCAAGTTGCCAGGAGGGACCAGTCCTTGAAAAAGGACATCATTGTCAGAAGGGTAGAAAGACAGCACAGGAAGACACAGCATGCGGTGGATTGACACTGTAACTGGGATAATGGAGGTAGGAGTGTCAGAGACAGTGATATTGGCTCAGAATAAGGCAGGATTCAGAGCTGTAGAGCACAGGGTTACTAGAAATTGCTGTTGATTCAATGGCATATAACAACAAACAACAATAACTCCACTTCATCTTTTTCAAAAGTTTGTTTAGTCCAGGTCCCTTACTTCAGCCCTTGTTTGAGTCCTTTGGTCAATAGAAGCAGATCATTCTCTTCTGCTCCAAATGAGCATGCTCCCACCTCTATGTCCATTAGCATCAACTCTGCAGACTCTGAAATCGACTGTCATTCTGAGGATGGGAGACCACAGCTCCCTTTCAAGTGTCATTTTACCATCTCCTTCTGGCTCCAGTAACAACTGCTTATCACTTTCTATAATGCTTTTTGAATACCAGGGGATAGCAGCATCATTTCCTACCTCAGGTTTCACTAGTGTTCTTGGACAGTTGGTCGGGGATTAAATAAAATTTTGAAAGCTCCAATTAACCAAAAAACCGCCCCCCTAAGCATGCCTTTGTAGCACAACAGCCTTCTCTCAGGAATTTCTCTCTGTATGTAGACATCTTTGTCTGAAATTATGACAACACAGTCACGCAATTAATACAACAATTAGTCAATTTTTGCTCAAACCCCTTCTATGACAACTTTGCCAACACAGAGTTGGCCTCTGTTGACACTCCTGTTATTGTTCCCATTGGCATATGCACTAGTTAATGCATTAAAATCACAGCGAAGATGTCCAGCCCAAAACACAGTAAATCACCATTTACCAATAACCAAGACTAGCTTGTATGTTTTTGAGATCTGAATTACCTATAAGAGGAGAGAATGCGGACCCACGACCCCCATCTTCAGGTATTGCATTGCTCCACCCCGACTTGCCTTGTGCCCGCGTCCCCCCACCTTCCCGCCCCCCGGCCAGGTCTGAAATTTGGGACTGGCCAAGGGCTGTGTGCAGACGCAGTGAATGGTGGGAGTGGACTAGAATCGGGACACACTGCTGCAGCTCTGACCCATGAACCCCATCTTCAGGTATTGCATTGCTCCCCCCCCTCGACCCGGCTCGCGCCCCCCACCCCACCAGCTCTGAACTTTGGGACTGGCCAAGGGCTGTGCGCAGACACAGTGATCGGTGGGAGTGGACTTGAATCGGGACACACCGCTGCAGCTCTGACCCACGACCCCCATCTTCAGGTATTGCATTGCTCCCCCCCCCCGACCCTGCT
>NW_006399858.1:1288920-1295707 GCF_000299155.1 Elephantulus edwardii
TGTGCGGGGAGAAGGGTGCAACAATGAATGAATGGAATCCCAAAATCTCTGTAGATGTTCATTGAAATGAAAAATAAACAACCTAAATTTTAAAAAAAAGGAGAGAATGGTAAGAGGAAAAAGTTTGCCCAAAGTCTTATTCTATAACTACAGCAATCAAATTTGGAGGATGACCAAGTAGGGCATACAACATAAGTTCTCTTCCACTATTTGCTCCAATAACCTAGGGACAGTCCAGATGCCTTTACCCTTGGAAGGAAATAGTTGCCAACAACAACAACAACAAACACAAACCACTATATTTCCATCTTTCCTCAGACCACCTTGGGCCAATCTGACCATGGCACTCTTCCAGAGTGGCAAGCGCCAACATTAAGGTTATACCTGGAGACTCTTGTGCTCCTGGCAATGAGAAGAGGCCCTGGGGAACATCTAGCCATGGCACAACCATCAAACATACTAATGCCAGAGTTGTGCCTATGTTTCAAGACCACTGTGCTGCAAAATGCAGTAACAGGGCTAAGGGCCTCTCTGGTTACAGAAAGCAGGGTGGGGAAATGGATAATCTTCCCAAATGGGCTCTTATTTTCTTTTCTTTCTCTTCTGTATAATTTGCTCCTACACATGTGTCTTTGCTCTTTACCTCAATTGGGAGGGAAGAACGGACTTGCTGAATGGTGACTTCCTGATCTGCACATAACAAATGCAAATCTTTCTGCACCACAGTAAGTAGGGAGTGGAAAGAACTGTGTTTAATGAATGCACATGCTGGATCCTGAATCCTCTGTTTCATTGTTAAGGTTGGCAACTCAGGAGGAAGTGAGAACCAGAGAAGCAGCTGGAACACCTTTGTCTTTTCTCCCTAGACTTGTCTCCCACCCAATTTCAGCTTAAGTGAAATCATCCCCCATTTTTGAGGAAAGCAAGTATATTTCATACTATCAGCTTTTTAAAAAGTTTAAAATGGTGTGTGTGTGTGTGTGTGTGTGTGTGTGTGTTATTTTTTATTTAGACCAAAGAAGACTCCACTCACAGAGGATGGGACTAGTATGGAGACATAAAAGAAGAAAAATCTCACACCTACTCTGTGATTATTGAAAATATTACATCTGGGGTGTAACCTATTATATACATTTCATGTCACAGTGCACAAAAAATATCAGGAAAGAGCTTGTGGCTCTAGTTTAAGCAACAAAAGTATGTTAGAAGAGTTACAGCTTACCTTGATCTAGCTGACCCAAGTATCTTCACTATGCTTAATTGGTAAAGACACAATTTTTTTCTAAGGCATTTCACATAGAGGAAATCACACCATTTCTTTCAGTTTCTTATAGAAAAAAAAATCATCACATATGCACACACACACACACACACACAACCAAATAAAAACAACCACAAAACAAATACAACAAAAAAGGGGGAGGAGGAAACACCCCAAAACAAAAGCAAACCAATCAGTTGCTGAAGAGTCAACTCCATACTTGGTGACCTTGTGTGTATCCAAGTTGAAATTGTGTACCATAGAGATTCCAATTTTTTAACATTTTTTTAGAAATTATCCAATAAGTCTTTTATTCTCAGCTATATCTGTGTGGAATCAAAGTTCAATCTACTTGGTTAGCAGCTGAGCACTTAACCATCTACCTGTACTACTCAGGAAATTCTACACACTTTCCATATTGAATATTTATTCAGTGATGACTCTATATTCTACTCTGTGTGAAGTCCTAGTCATGCAAACAATGAGATATCCCTTCACATAGAAAAAAACTTATATGTATATGTATAATGTAATGATTGAAATGCATTAACATATCTGAAAATCATAACTTGTAAAGGATTTGGTAAAAGGGACAAGTTAGAAGGACTTCAGTTCAAATCCTCATGGATAAGAAGAAATGCAAGCAGCTTCTTAAAAAGGGAAAGAGTAACCAGATGGAGAATGTCAAAGAACAAGTATGTAAAAAGTCAAAGGGACTAGGCATGCATTAGATGTGATAGGGAGGAAACTGAACCAGGAGAGGCAGCTGCAGGTCTCATCAAGGTTCCCTGAAGATCACACAGGGCAATTGGTACACAAAGATGAGACATTTCACCTGTATCTTGAAAATCAAGAAAGAATTGGGAACTCCCAATATGACAATATTGTGTGGATATTTTAGAAATTTCCCTGTAGATTCATAAAAAGGAAGACTTCCATGGTTAGAGCAAAAGAGGGCAGGTTTATGAGAAACTTTTTCTGTGACTCAAGAAAACATTAGACAATGAGCCACTGATTTAGAAGGGCAGGTGGTAGTGGGAGATGGTGAGTGGGATGACAGAAGAGAGAGATCAGGGGGGAATTACAATTAGAGCAGTCCTGTCTGACTTAGATAAATAGAAATGAGTAATTTAGATAAAAATAAGCTTTCTTTTTAATACTATGAGGTGTGTGTGGAAGAGCCATACAGTATTCCAAAGGTCTTGGCTGGACAAAGCATTAGTGTAGATAGGGGCATCAATGGTTAGAGAAACAAAACCCAACATGTAGGTTACATTCTACCCAACTTAACTGCCATGCAGTTGGAACAAACTAATAGCTGACACTCCAATGAGTTTTGAGGAAGTTTCTATTGCATAGGAGGAGATTGTCCATGTCTAGCAGCAAGTGTCATCAGTAAATTATCTGGTCTTTTAGTCAAGAAACAGTTCTACTGAGGCACAAACAGACACTTGTACACCAATATTCTTAACAGCGTTATTCACCATAGCAAGAACATGAAAACAGTCCAAATGCCCAACCACAATGGAACGGATTGAGAAATTATGGTACATTCACACAATAGAATACTATTCAGCATGCAGTAACAATGATTTTGTAATCTGCTACCTAACATGGGAGGGACTGGAGAGCATTATGCTAAGTGAACTAACTGTCTCATAAGAACAAACACTGTGTTAGACAATTATTATAGAATGAGTGTGAGGATCCAAGAGGGGGAGATGTGCTTAATCATAGGGTCACACAATTTAAAGGTGGAGGGAGGGATGGGTAAATGAAAGGGGAAAGATCCAGTGTGAATAACAGTGTATACAAATTTTATGAACTTTGTGTGTAAACCAGTATAAAATATTTTAAAAAAACCAAAACAAAAAACACACAAATGCTACCAAAAAAGAAAGTGCAACCAGGATGATTGCGTTTGGGAGTCAAAAGAGGTTGTGTTTTCATTTTAACTAGGAAAATTTCACTGTGAAAATGAGATTTGGACATAATTTGGAAGGAAGCAATTAAGTCAGATATCTGAGGAAAGAGTATTTCTACCAGTTGACTCTCCAAACTGAGACTCCTGGCCATTGAGGCAGAACTAACTCACAGCTGACCCATCAATGTGTCTGGAGGTTGCAAATCCACTTCAGAGACCTACGAGAATCAATCCTAGTGCTCTCAGGAACCAATTGATAAACAAAGTGGTGGGAATAGGATTAGTCAGCCGGAGACTAGGAAGATAAGAGGACATGGAGCACAGAGCACCAATGATTGGTGGTGTAGTCACAAATAGTTGACTCAATTCCATGTCCATTACAACAGTGTTGGAGCTATAAAACACTGTGAGGTGGAGAAGCTTTTTGTAAGCTAATGCTATTCCATACAGTCACTGCAGAGAGAATTCAAGTTTATTTTCAGACCGCTGCAATGCATCTAGTATTGCAATAAAGGAAATCACTAGATACTTTTAGTCCCAGTGCACCTATAAGTTATGTTTACCTTATATGGTAGTCTTTGACATTTGCAATGGCATTCTTTCAAAAAACTAATGTGCATACCTTAAAATATTTTCTTGCTTTCTCGCCACATCATCTCCAAAATTTATTACTTGCTGCCCTGTTAAACTTTGCCACTGTTGCACTGTTACTGGAGTGAGTTGTTATCTCACTGGAGCCATAGCAATCTTTCCAGTGTTGCCCCATCCCTTTGCCCTTTCATGTTACCCACACTCCTGAAAACAGGTAAGCCAGCCCTTTAGGCCGTCATCTCTCCCTGTTTTAGTTAATAAATGTTTGCATTTTCTATTACAGTTTTACCAAACCACTCCTCTGAGGGTGGTATGCAACATGGCATGTCCATTGAAACTGGTATTTCTTGGCCTATTGCTGCATCCTAAGTGCTGTGAAGTGTGTTTCTTAGTCTGAGGAAATACAACTTGGGGAACTAAACAGGTATAGTTTATTTTGTTCTATTTAAATTACACACACACACACACACACACACACACACACACACACACACACACACATATATATTTTGTCACCTACATATGTTACAGGGCATACAAAGTCCAGTCTAGGGTAAATGTCCATTTCCATGAAGATCCATGGCCTAGCGGTAAAAAGCTGCACTGCCATCCCGAAGGCACATGATTAGATTCCACTGGCTGCTCTGTGGGGAAATAAGGGCAATCTCCTGTGCAATTTGCTGCCTCTGAAAACCCTCCGTATCATTAGCCATAAGTTTATTCCGACTCAAAAGTATATATACACCAATAGTGCCCTGGTGCTATGATTCCAATATAATCAACTTATCAAATATGTACAAGCACTTACACTCTGGGAATCAATCCCATCTCTATCAGGATCTTCTGTCTTTCTTGCTGGGAGAGAAAGGTTTTACTGACATTTTATGCCTTAGAAGGAGAAAGAGGAATTATGACTAGATTCAGTCCTACACTTTGCTGCAGCACCTCATGATCATTTATCTCAGTTAACTAAGGGAGTGTATCAACAGTTACACTGGATCATTCCAATAGTATCCCAATCCAGAAAGTGTTTTCTCATGAGCATCGAGTGTCTGGCTCAAATGTACCTATTAAAAATTCAGATTGCTGTCATAGGTCCACAGCTTCATGGCTCCACTGAGCAGTCTACTGAACAGTGCATTTGTCAAAACATACAGAAAAGTTATTATTCATCATTTTTTAATGAGTGAAAATCCAAAAGTATGGGCTTAACAATGGTCTAATTCTTCCTCTATGGTTAGAAAGAAAGCATGCCATATCTTCCCATTGCACTACCAAGTTCTTGTGTCCTTCAATCAGGATCTCTCTACCTGCTGGTTTTTATATAATAGTTTTCCATATCAAATGCTGTGAAATGGCCATCCATGAAGGAAACGGTCATATGATTGTCATAGAAAGAGGTTCATGAGGAAATATCCACGAAGAAATGATCTATGGCAGCCTTGCCGTTGGCTCCAAGGCAGGACCTGTCAGTGAAGTGACTACCTACTCATAAGCACTGTGACTGTAGCTCTGCATCCCTCGGGAGCGTACTCCTGTATGAACTATTTGAATTATTATGGAACTAGTCCGGGCATCGCTTTCTTTTTAGAGTGTTTCTCTTGACTTTACCCTAGATATTATGAGTTATCTCAGATTTCATGATAATTTTATGTCCTGTCATTAAAACAGGCACAATAAATGCCTTTCAAATAGCATGTTGTTGCGTACCGTAGAGTCAGAACAAAAACAGAGTCAGTCATAGCTGATCTTTCAGTGAGTTTTTAGAGGCAGTTAATCGCACGGGAGGAGATTTTTCCATGTTCTACTCAGAGAGCAGTTGGTGACCTCAAACCACATATCTTTGGAATTGCAGTGCAGCTTCTTTCTATTAGGTCACTAGAACTTCATTTCAAGCAGCATATATTATATTAAAGCATCCAGAAATCTTGTAGTCCAGATTCCCAAAAGGTTGCCACAGGAAAGTGCTCTCAGGCTTTGCCCTGAGTTCCAGCTGCACAAGCACAGATGGCATGTTCCTCCTGTGTCACATCAGGATATGGATTATATGGGCCTAAATACAAGGAAAGTGAGACTGTTTTCTATAACTCAAATACATCCTTTGTTTCTCAGTCCCCACTCAGATTTCTCTTCGGATTTACTTTATGAATAGGAGCTAGAAATGTTCCCAGATGTAGAAGATGAGTCCTTCAAAATGCAAACAGATCAACAGACATTGAGTCTCTTGCTTAGTCTAGGGAGTAGATAGTGATAACATCTTATGTTTGCTGTCTACAACAAGAGGCAAGAATAAGAAGTACATTGCAAAGAGGACTAGGAGCGGTGGTGAGGGAGGTAACAGTGCAACAATGAATGAATATTAAGTGAACTGGGAGGGGAGAAGGGGTAAAATGTGCAACCATGAAAAAATGAAATCCAATTTTTTTTCTGTAAACTTTAGTTAAAATCACAACTGAAATAAATTTTTTTCTTTAAAAATGGTGTCTTTTGCCCAAGTATTAACAAGAATTGCAACATTTGAGTGGGTAACTGGGATATTTATGGGGAGGGAAAGTTGCTAGATTTGTTAACCACTTTTGGTTTTTGTGTGTGTGTGTTCATTTATTTTTAATAAGTCATGGCTGTTTTGAAATTATCTGTGTTAGTATTTAATATTTCATATTTACATAACAGCAATATAATGTATCATTGTAATGGATTCTGCACAAAATCTATGTCTTTTCTGTTGTTGTTGTTGTTATGTGCCGTTGAGTCACCTGCGACTCATAGCGACCCTATGTACAACAGCCCTAAACTCCGCTCTGTCCTGTGCTAATCACACTGTCTCTGACATTCCCATCCCAATTATCCCAGTCACTGAATCAATCAACCTCATAGAGGGCCTTCCTCTCCTGCGCCGTCCCTCCACCCTCCTAAGCATGATGTCCCTCTCTAAGGACAGGTCTCTCCTCACAACATGTCCAAAGTAAGTTAGACGGAGCCTCAGAATCCTTGCCTTCAAGGAGCCACCC
>NW_006399858.1:1297082-1298193 GCF_000299155.1 Elephantulus edwardii
TTCCTTGAGCTTAAAATATGCTGAGCGAGTTCGGCCCTTTTGATTTTCCGACTCCAACTCCTTGCACATTTCATTGTAATATTTTGCTTTGTCTTCCTGTGCTGCCTTTTGAAATCTTCTATTCAACTCTTTAGTATCTTGAATTCTTGCCTGTGCTTTGGCTTCTCTGGGCTCCAGTGCAATTTTCAGAATCTCTTCTGACATCCATTGTCTTTTCTAGACATTTGGATTTTAATTCTATTTCGATTGTTATATGGCATGTACCAAAAATCCACAGTTTCTGGTAAGTTAATTTTAACTCTTAGACACTCATTCGTAGCAGAGTAAAAAATGAAAACTACAGATAGTTCAGTGATGGCTTTCAAGGCTATCCTCCTTCAGATTAAAATTCCTAGTTGTGTCTTCTCAGGTGCTGCTGAATGTGTCCAAACCCTCATCTTGTCAGTTTACACTCCTATACTTACTAGTTTGGGTCACACAGGGATTCTTGCTACACCCTGTTGTTATCGTTGTTATGTACTATTGAGTCATCTACAACTCATTGCAAACCTATGAACAACATCTCTGATCCTTGCACCATCCTGAGCTAATCTCACAGTCTCAGACACTCCTACTCCCATTACCACAGTCACTGTGTCAATCCATCTCATCCGGGGTCTTACTCTCCTGCGCTGTCCCTCCACCTTACAAGCATGATGTTCTTCTCCAAGGACTGGTCCCTTCTGGCAACACGCACAAATTCATGAGGTGGAGTTTAAAAATCCTTGCCTCAAGAAACAACCTACTTTAATTCTCTCCACAACAGACCTATTTGTTCTCTTGCCTTGTAGATTTAGTAATATTGATAATCTAATCTACTCTTTTTATTATTTTTAAGTTTCATATTCATCTTGGGGAAAACCTATCTCACACCAAGAATATATTTCTTATATCTTTTACAATCTCGAAGGCATTTGTTCCTGCCTTGAGCTATATTTGATGTTATACAGGAGATATTGATAATAATGGGCGACTGGAATGCAAAAGTTGGGAGCAGGGAAGAAGAATCAGTAGTTGGAAAACATGGACTTGGTGACAGAAATGAAGCTGGAGATAGAATGATTGAATTTTG
>NW_006399858.1:1300246-1316629 GCF_000299155.1 Elephantulus edwardii
TTGGAGGCAAGGATTCTGGGGCTTCGTCTGACATACTTTGGACATGTTGTAAGGAGAGACAGGTCTTTAGAGAGGGACATCATGCTGGGGAGAGTGGAGGGACAGCACAGGAGTGGAAGACCCTCTATGAGGTGGATTGATTCAGTGACTGGGGTACTAGGGATGTGTTTGTCAGAGGCAGTGAGATTGGCACAGGATAGAGCACAGTTTAGGGCTGTTGTACATAGGGTCGCTATGAGTCACAAACGACTCGATGGCACATAACAACAACAACATAGTACTTGTATACATAAATGTGATTACTTTAGTTCAAAGAAATAACTTTAGTCTTAGACCATAAATCACAACATAATTATGCAGTATGATAATGACCAATCACATCACTTCTTTCAAAGTCTGTCTGTGATTAGTCATTGTGTATTTTCTATTGAAGTCACTCACAAAAGGTGAGACTGCCTTCTTGTCTCCTACTTTGTGTTTTTTGAGTTTGCATGGTCATTCTTTTTTTTCTTGTTACAATTTTAAAAAAAATGTTATTTTGATTTATTTACAAAGTTAGAATATGTTGTTTTTCACAAAAGATCCTTCCCATTTCCTTCACTCCACTCACCCACTGAATTGTGTAACCTTATGAGTAACACCCACCCCTTCATCCTCACCCTTCTATTTCTACTCTCCCCCTGGCCCTGGATCCTCATTCTCATTCTACAATAATGGTTTTATACAGTTATTTGTCCTTGCTGGACTGAGTTAGTTCCTACAACATAGTGCTCTACAGTTTGTTAGGTAGTAATTTACAAAAGCATTGCTCCTGTGTGCTGCATAGTAGTCCATTTTATGAATGTACCATAACTTAGGACTCCATTGTCTTGTATGTTCTTTATCTCATCCTTTCCATATTTTCATTGATCTATCTTGATTCAATGATTTATAAACGTGTTGATAATTACTTTTCACACTTTAAAAAACAACTAATAATTTATTTGTCTTTAAATAGGATATAGAATTTCCTATCCCTTGAAATTAAATTGCCTTTGAAAACCTACTGGAGGGTAAGTAAGATATGTGCTGGTTCTGACTTGATGGCACACAATAATAAGCACCCTCAGTTACTCTACTTCTAAACATATGCTTTATTTTAGTGAAACTGTAGTTGTTTGCAATGTCTGCAATCTCAGGACTTAAGAGAAATATGCTTTTAACTGCTTTTAGCACATATACCACATCTCATGGCATGCACTTCCTAAACAACATGCCTCTGGGAACTCTATGATCTTTGATAAATGTCTGTAGCTGTAGAGGGGCTTCAGACCTTTTGTTCATAGGGTCACTATGAGTTGACCTCTACTCAAAGGCAATTAACAACAATAGTGGTAAGAAAGTGGCCTAGTAGTAGTAGGAAGCTATGGTGCAATCCCAAAGGCATGTAATTCAAATTCACAAGCTGCTCCATAGGAGAAAAATGAACAATTTCCTACCTTACAATTGAATTGCCTCTGAAAACCTGCTGGAGGAACAGTTACAGTTTAGTTCCAACTCATTGATACATAACAATAACAGCAAAACAGTGGTAAGAGGCTACACTGCAATTTCAAAGCCACAAGGTTCAAATTCATCAGGAGCTCTGTGGGAAAGAGTGTACAATCTCCTCTGATGCTATTAAGTGCCTCTAAAAACCTGCTCTCTTGCTTATATGTTGTTTCATGAAATTCTTCTGTGTCTGCCAATTCCCTTCGATACAGTGACTCGGTATATTCTTTCCATCTTCTTTTTTTTTTTTTTTGTCCAAGTACAGGTTTTGCATGAGCATAATCAGGTATTCTGAAATTCTGATCCTTCTCAAGGTTAGCCACAATATGTTGTGATCCACACAGTCAATAAAACAAAGATAGGCATTCCTCTGGTACTCTCTGGTTTCAGCTAAAATCCTTCAGACACTGGCTATGATATCCCTAGTACAATGGCCTCTTCTAAAGCCAACTTGCATATGTGTTTCATTGATTATGCAAAGGCGTTTGACTGTGTGGATCATAACAAACTGTGGCTGACTCTGAGAAGAATGGGAATCCCAGAACATTTAATCGTGCTTATGTGAAACCTATACTTGGACCAAGAGGCAGTCATCAGAACAGAGCAGGGTAACACTGCATGGTTCAAAATTAGGAAGGGTGTACGCCAGGGATGTGTCCTATCTCCATACCTTTTCAACATGTATGCAGAGCAGATTATCCGAGAGGCTGGGCTCTATGAGGAGAAGCGTGGCATCAGGATTGGTGGAAGATCTATCAACAATCTGCATTATGCAGATGACACAACCCTGCTCGCTGAAACTGAGGAGGACCTCATGCACTTACTGCAGAGGGTCAAGGACTGCAGCCTTCAGTATGGACTGAGGCTCAATGTCAAGAAGACAAAGATTCTCACCACTGGACTAATTGGTAGCATCAGGATGGATGGCGAAGAGATTGAGATTGTTCACAGCTTCAGTTTGCTCGGCTCCACAGTCCACACTCTTGGCACCAGAAGCCAAGAAATCAAAAAACATATTGCGATGGGAAAGTCTGCAGTCTCTAAAGTACTCAAGAGCAATGGTGTCTCTCTGCAGGCCAAGGTGCACCTGATACAGGCCATGGTCTTTGCAATCACTTGTTATGCATCAGAGAGTTGGACAATGACTAGGGAGGACAGAAGAATTGACAACTTTGAGCTGTGTTGCTGGAGAAGAGAATTGAATGTATCAAGGAACTGCCAAGAAAACAGATTCATCCTAGAGAGGGTTAAACCAGGCTACTCCTTGGAGTCAAGGATTCTGGGGCTTCGTTTGACATACTTTGGACATATTGTAAGGAGAGACAGGTCCTTAGAGAGGCACATCATTCTTGGTAGGGTGGAGGGACAGTGCAGGAGGGGAAGACCCTCTATGAGGTGGATTGATTCAGTGACTGGGGTAATCGGGATGTGTGTGTCAGGGCCAACGAGATTGGCACACAATAGAGCACGGTTTAGGGCTGTTGTACATAGGGTCGCTATGAGTCGCAAACAACTCGATGGCACATAACAACAACACCTTCTTTTAATAATCCAAGATCATTTAATATTCCGTCTAAAGCATCCTTGATTATAGCAACTCAAGGTTCGAATTTGTTCTTCAGTTCCTTGAGCTTAAGATATGCCAAGCAATTTCAGCCCTTTTGATTTTCTGACTCCAGTTCCTTGCACATTTCATTGTAATATTTTACGTTGTCATCCCAAGCTGCCTTTTGAAATCTTCTGTTCAGCTCTTTAGTATCTTGAATTCTTCCTCTACTTTGGCTTTTCTGTGCTCCAGTGCAATATTCAGAGTTTCTTCTGACATCCATTATGATCTTTTTTCTTCCTCTGTCTTTGTAATGACCGTTTGCACTCTTCCTGGACAATACCCTTGATATCCTCCTACAACTCATCTGGTCTTCGCTCATTAGTGTCCAAGGCCTCAAACTTGTTCCTGAGATGGTTCCGAAATTCAGGTGGGATAGACTCAAAGTCATATTTTGATTCCCATGGATTAAGTTTAATTTTCCTCAGCTTCAGCGTGAACTTGCATATGAGTAGTTGGTGGTCTGTTCCACAATCAGCTCCTGGCCTAGTTTTCACAGCTGATATTGAGCTTCTCCAGCATTTTTTTCCGCAGATGTAATCAATCTGATTTCAATGCATACCATCAGGTGAAATCCATGTGTATAACCTGCATTTATGTCTCTTAAAAAACGTATCTGCAAAAAAAAAAAAAGTATCTGCAATGAATAAGTCATTGATTGTACAAAATTCAATCATTCTATCTCCAGCTTCATTTCTGTCACCAAGTCCTTGTTTTCCTGCTAGAGGGTCTGCTATGGATTGGTTGCCATTTGACTACAAATAATATTATGGAATAAGTTTAGAAGCAATTAATATTTTTTAAGGCATAGATCTTTCATTACCTTTTAATTTAGTAAAACCATTTATCATTTCTATTCAACATATATGTTAGCTACAAATGATTTTATTAATAATAACCTACTTTATAATTTTAATTTTTTTCTACTAGTTTATTTTCAAAGTTTGAATACAAATTCAAACAAATTCTTTAATTCCCCCCCCGCCATCAAATTGTAAAACCCAATGATAAATCCTGACCCCACACGTCTACATTCCTCTGCTTCCAGCCTCTCCCACCTTTCCTGGATGCTTATACTCATTCTACAATAACAGTCTTGTGCAATATTTCTTTTTTGGGGACTGAGTTATTCCATTCAGCATAATGCTTTCCAGTCCCACCCAAGTTAAGTAATAATTTACAAAGTTATTGCTCCTTTGTGCTGCATGGTATTCCATTGTGTGAATGTACCATGATTTCTAAATCCATTCATTTGTGATTGGACATTTGGGCTGTTTCCATGTTCTTGCTGTGGTGGATAATGCTGCTATGAATATTGGTGTACAAACCTCAGTTTGTGCCTCGGTTCTCATATTCTCAGGGTATATTCCAATAGTGGAATAGCTGGGTCTTATGGAATTTCTATGTTCAGCTTTTTGAGAAAGCACCAAACTGCCTTCCAGAGTTGTTACACAATTTTACAATCTCACCAACAATGTGTAAGAGTTCCTTTCTCACCACATCATCTCCAACATCTATTACTTGCTGCCATGTTAAACTTTGTCACTCTTACTGGAATGAGATGGTACCTCATTGTGGTTTTGATTTGCATCTCTCTTATTGCCAGTGATTTGGAGCATTTTTTTAGCACTCCTTGACCTCAAAACCTACCAAAACAGCATGGTACTGGTACAATGACAGGCACATAGACTAATGGAACAGAAATAGACCCAGCTATATATGGTCAACTGATGGTCTACAAGAAAATCAAAGTTATCAAATGGGGAAATGATAATCTCTTCAACAAATGGTGCTGGCAAAACTGGTCTTGCACCTGCAGAAAGGGGAAACAGGATCCACATCTCACAAAATATAAAAAAATCAACTCAAGGTGGGTCAGAGACCTTGGAGCCAAAGCCAGAACCATAACATTTATAAGAGACAAGCTTAGAAGCTCTAATCCAAGGTATAAAGAGACTGTCAAATACAATCAGAAATGCAAAATTTATCTCTATTTTTTTTAAATTGTAGATGAGGCATTTAGCCTCAAACTAGCTTTGGGAACTCCTGAGCTTTGAACAAGACAGGAGTCTGAAATAAACTTTTACCTTTACTAAATAGATAATACCCATTGTCCCAGAAGTCCCCCAGGCTTTATTGACAGTTAACACCCAAAGCCAAGTATAAAACACCATGCCAGATCTAGAGGAGACATAGCCCTCACATGGGAAATTATCCTACTGCATCAGCAGTGTGTTACAAACAGAAAAACAGAGACACTAAGACACAAGAAAACAGTCCTAGAGCAGAAGCTGGGGGGAAAGAATCTTTCCTCAGTCCTGCCTCAGACAATAATCTGTGCCTAAAGCTAGTACATAGAATTTAGGCTTAGAGCCTCCTAAACTTAAGACAGGCAGCGGTGTGAGAGACCAGCAGCAGTGTGAGGTGCAAGGCATCACAGAACTGACGTGAGGCCTGAGCCATCATATCAAACGATTGGCTGAGAGGAGGGAGGTGCTGGACAGTGTAAGCTGAGTGTAAGGGTATGTTGATGAGAAAGGGAAGGGATAAGACAAAAGTGTTGGAAATGAGGACAGGACCAGAATCCATTGGGGATTTCTGCAAGGGGGAAGTGACTATCATCAGCTCCTTTCAGTAAAATCCTTGTCTGACAGATATTGTTCTAAATCTGAGCATCCAAATTAAGACTAGGAAGAAGGATTGTCCCTCTGCTTCCAAAAATATCAAGCCTTCAAAACCCCTATATACAATAGAGCACACTTAGAGCAGATGAACAGATAGGGTACTTGAAGCTGAACCCTCAAAAACGGAAGCACAAAAGAGGAGAAACAGTTGTAAGCAGACACTAGTGACTGGAATGTGGAATGTGAGAAACATGAATGTAGGAAAACTGGATATTGTTAAGAAATAAATGGAATGCATAAATATTGACACACTAGAAACTAGATATGAAATTGGATTGCTTGACACAGAATATTTTGAATCAATCATACAAAAATGTGAGGAAAACAGGGTCTCATTCATAGTTAAAAAGATCATTTTTAGATCCATCTTGAAATACAATGTTGATTTTCAGCAGGAAGTAGCTAACAGAATATGCCATCCCCTTTTCCTTATGAATCAGGGTGAAGTCTCTCTCAGGGAGGAGTGATAGGGAATGGCAAAGGACACACTGACAAAGGAGATTAATCAGAACTGGCTTTGACAAGCACTGTGGCAACTGGACAATTAAAACAGACACTGGGGGGGGAGAAGGATGAACTGGGGAGGAGGGTAGTGAAAAGAGTGCAACAATGAATGAATGAAAACCCAAAATATCTGTAAATGTTTATTAAAACTAATAAAATTTAATAATAATTTTAAAAAAGAAATACAATGTTGAGCAACAGGTTAATATCCGTATGCATACAAGGAAGTGCAGTGAATACTACTATCATTGAAATATATGTACCAACAGCCAGAGCCAAAGAAAAGGAAAAAGATGAATTATATCAACTTTTACAGTCGAAGATCCACCAAACATGCAACCAAGAT
Source organism: Elephantulus edwardii (assembly GCF_000299155.1). Classification (NCBI taxonomy): domain Eukaryota; kingdom Metazoa; phylum Chordata; class Mammalia; order Macroscelidea; family Macroscelididae; genus Elephantulus; species Elephantulus edwardii. Next base: position 1,306,917 of record NW_006399858.1, read on the forward strand.
GCACTAATAATAGTGGGTGACTCCAATGCAAAAGTTGGAAACAGGAAAGAAAGATCAGAGGTTGAAAAACATGAACTTAGTTGCAAAAATGAGTCCGAGAATAGAAAGATAGAATTTTGCGTAATTAATTATTTTTCATTGTAAATATCTTTTTATAAAAAACACAAATGGTGATGATATACATGGATTTCACCTGATAATCTACACAGACAACAAATTGATGACCTCTGTGGAAAAATCCTTGGAGAAGATCAATAACAGTAGTGAAAACTAGGCCAGGTGTTGATTGTGAAACAGACCATCAACTACTCATATGCAAGTTCAAACTTAAGCTAAAGAAAATAAAATTAAATCCATAATAAGGAAAGTTTGACCTTGAATCTATTCTTCCTGAATTTAAAGACTGTCTCAGGATCAAGTTTGAGGCTAAGGATACTAGACAAGATGTGGGAGGGGATCAAGAATATCACAAAAATATCATCTACAAATAATCCAAAAGGTCATTACAAAGACAAAAGAGAAAGAAAAGACCAAGATGGATGTCAGAAGAGACTCTAAATATTGTATGAGAGGGCCAAGAAGCAAAGGGAAGTAAGTAGAAAGTTAGGGAACTAAATAGAAAATTTTAAAGAGCAGCTCGGAAAGACAAAGCAAAGTATGATAATGTAATGTGCGAAGAACTGGAGTCAGAGAGTAAAAAAAAAGGAAGAACTGATTTGGCATTTTTTATGCTGAAGGAACTGAAAAACAAATTCAAACCTCAAACTGCAATACTTAACAATGCTATGGGCAGAATATTGAGTGACCAAGGAAGCACCAAAAGGAGATGGAAGGAGTACACAGAATGACTGTACCAAAAAGAATTGGCTGATATGGAAGAATTCAAGAAACAACAATTGTGGTGAAGGAGGAAGTTCAGGCTTCTTTGAAGGAATTGGCAAAAATCAAGAACCTTGTAATGACATAATACAATTGGCATATTTCAACAAGCAGATGTTCACCAGGTTGTGCCAAGAAATTTGGAAGACAACTACCTGGCCAACTAACTGGGAGAGATCCAAATTTATTTGCATTAAAAAAAACCCCCCCAAAACCAAAACGATGACCCAACAGAGTGTGGAAATTATTGAACAATATCACTAATATAATATAATGATAATGTGCAAAGTTCTGCTGAAAATTATCCAAAAATGACTGGAACATACATTAATAGATAACTGCCAAAATTACAAGATAGATTTAGAAGAGGTCATGACACTGGAGACATTATGACCAGTGTCTCATAAATCTTGGCAGAAAGCAAAGAGTACCAGAGGAATGTGTGTGTTTAATTGATTAAGCAAAGTCATTTGACTGTGTGGATCACAACAAATTGTGGCTAACCTTGAGTAGAGTGGGAATTCCAGAACATTTGATTGTGCTTATGCAAAACTATACTTGGACCAGGAAGCAGTCATCAGAACAGGGCAAGGAAACACTTTATGGTTCAAAATCAGGAAAGGAGTATGTCAGGGATGCATCCTGTCTCCATACCTTTTCAATCAACATGCAGACTAGATCATTCAGGAGGCTGGGCTTTTATGGAGGAATGTGGCTTCAGGATTGGAGGAAGATTCAACAATCTACATTTTGCAAATTACACAATGTTGCTTGCTGAAACTGAAGAGGACCTGAAGCACTTGCTGTAGAAAGTCAAGGAGTGTAGTATTAATTATGTATTGACACTCAACATCAAGAAGTTAAGGATTCTCACCACTGGGCCAATTGACAGCACTATGACAGATGGAAAAGAAATTGAGGTTAACAATTTCAACTTGCTCCGCTGGCTCCACAATCAACACTTCGGGCACCAGTAGTCAGGAAATCAAAAGAAGAATTGCACTGGGAAAATCTGCTGTCAGGGACGTCTCCAGAGTACTGAGAAGCAGCAATGCCAGTCTAGAAACTAAAATGCACCTAATCCAGGCCATGGCCTTCACAAGTATTTGCTATGCATCAGAGAGCTGGACAATGACTAAAAATGACAGAAAAAGAATTGATACCTTCAAGTTATGGTGCTGGAGAAGAGTATTGAACATACTGCAGATTGCCAAAAGAACAAATAGATATGTCTTGGAGAGAGTGAAACCAAGTTTCTCCTTGGAGGCTATGATTTTGGAGCTCCTTCTCATTTACTTTGAGCACGTGGTCAGGAGGGACTGATCCTCGGAGAAGGATATCCTGTTCGGAAGGGTGAAGGGATATCGCAGGAGAGGAAGACCTGGATGAGATGGTTTGACACAGTAACTGGGGTAATAGGGGTTGTTGTTGTGTTTTTGTTGATTGCCTTTAAATGGAGCATGACTCAGGGACCTATGAAAAAAAGACCTGAAGCCCCTCTACAACTATCAATATTTACCAAAGTTCAGAGTTTCCAGAGGCAAGTTGTTTAGGAAGTGGATGCCACACCTACTCTCAAACCTGTCATATAATGTTATTGGTTGAGTTGCCTGCGATGCATAGTGACCCTATGAACAGCAGCTCTGAACACTGCCTTGTCCTGAGGCAGTCTCACTAATGCTGACACACCAACCCCCATTGCCCCTGTATCAGTCTATCTCATCCGATATCTCCCTCTCCTGCACTGTCTGTCCATCCTTCTGAGCATGATGTCCTCCAAGGACTGATCTCTCCTGGTTATATGCCTAAAGTAAGTGAGGCAGAGCTTCAAAATCCTAGCCTCCTGGTTTAACTCTCTCCAGTATAGACTGATTTGTTTTCTTAGCAATCCAAGACTCTTATAAGATTTTTGGTATGTTCAATACTCTTCCACAGCACCACACTCAAAAGCATCTCTTCTTCTTTTGTCATCCTTAGTCATTGTCTAATTTTCTGAAGCATAACAAGTAATTGAGAAAACCATGGCCTGGATTAGGCCACTAGTTGTGTCTAGACTGACACTGTTACTCTTCAGCACTCTGGAGAGGTCCACGACAGCAGATTTTCCCAATGCAATTAGTCTTTTTATTTCCTGGCTGCTGGTATTAAGAGTGCTGAAAGTGGATCTGAGCAAGCTGTAATTTCTAGCAACCTCAATCTCTTCTCTATCTATATGGTTCTGTCAATTGGTCCAGTAGTGAGAATCTTTGTCTTCTTGATATTGAGGTTCAATTCATATTGAAGACTACAGTCCTTGACCTTTTGCAGCTAGTGCTTCAGGTCTTCTTCCGTTTCAGCAAACAAGGTTGTGTCATTTGCATATCATAAATTGTTAATGAATCTCTCTCCAATCTTGATGCCACACTCCTCCTCATAAAGCCCTGCTTCACAAATGATCTGTTCTGTACACAGATTGAAAAGGTATGGTAACAGGATGCATCCCTGATGCACTCTTTTCTTGATTTTGAATCATGCAGTGTTTCCTTGCTGTTCTGAGGACTGCAGCATCTTCACACACACAATGTCAGGAACTCAAGGAGTCATACAAGATGGGCTCTATAAAGCTCTCTCTAATCTCCTTGATCAGGTAACACCTTCCTCCCAGAAATATGTAGGCTTCCTTAATCTCATCTTTGGAGAAAGGATATCTTTAATCTCAAAACTACTTCTTACAAGCACTGCCACAGCATCAGATCTAGATGATAGCTGTCCAGACCTTAGAATTATCACATTGTGTCAGCAATGTAAACTGAGACAGTAAGCCACAGAACTTAGCAGCTCAGTGGCTAGGATCTTCCCTCAGTACAACCTTAAGGTAAAATCTTTCTCTGAAGTTGGTACATGGGATTTGGACTTACATCCTCCTAAACAAGAGATGGACAGCAGCGTGAGAGACCAGTAGCAGTGAGTAGTGCAAGGCGTCACAGAAGTGACTGATGTTCATATTGAGAGACGGCTGGGAAAGGGAGGGTTTGACAAGGTGTGCAAGGTTTAGGAAGGTAGCAGGGAAGGGTAGAGATAAGTCACACGTGCTTGAGTGGGCGGGCAGTGAATGTATTGGTTATTTCTGTAAGGGAAATGTCTTTCACCTGTTAGGTTAAAATACTTGTCTCAGATATTCTTCTAATAGTGAACATCCAAATTAAGACAGACTAGGAAGATTGACTATCCACTTCTGAATTGAAGTAGGTGTGTTATACAGTCTGTGAGACTGGCTCAGGGTAGAGCAGGTTTCAGAGCTGTTTTATACAGGGTTGCCTAGAGTCTCAGACTACTCAATAGCACACAACAACAATAACAATGCTGGCATAATATTCTTCTGTTTTTAGAACATTTCCTTTGCAGTATAAAATTAATTATATTCCCATCTCTCCATCTTATTTGCCAAACATTACTTATTTTCATGGCTTCTTTTAAGGACTAGCTTAATTTTTTTAAGCTTATTGCTCTTCCTAGTTTCAGTTATTTTTGTGTTTGTGTCCCTATTGTTTTCCTAGATTTGTTGTCAACTTTAGCTTTGAGGGTCGTTTTAAACAACTCAGCCAGTTCTATCAGTGGTTCCGTGCTGTGAGTTCCATGCTTACAGCACAGTAATAAACCACTAAAATGTAATTCATACACTGCCTGAAGCTTTGTTTTGCTTTCAAAATCCTTCCATGTTTTCTGATCTTTCTTTTCAATGAATTACCTCTCTCAATGAGTAGGAGATATAAATGGGCTTCATTATTCCTATGATGTTTGTCTCTTCTCTAGTCTCAAGGCACAAACTTTACATCTTTTTTAGGGAGGAGGGGAAGGTGGAAGAAAAGGGGACGATGAAAGTCAGAAACTTCACAAGAATATCTCACTTTCCATTTAAATCCTGAAATATACACAATCTCAAATTAGGAGAGGATCTACAAAATATCTAGATTTTAAAGTGTATGTGGCCTTAAACAAGAAATTCTGATGAAACAAAGTAGAGCACTTGGCAACTAACAGAAAGATTAGCAGTTTTTACCCATTCAGCAGTTCCACAAAGAAAAGAACTGGTGATATACTCCCATAAATTGTTGTTATTGCTAGATACTGTTGAGCTGAGTGCAACTCAGTGGTCCTATAAACAATGTATCTCAATCGTGCCCTATCCTGAGCTATTCTCATTATCTCTCACATACTTGAGCTCATTTTTGCAGTCACAGTCAATACATTTCATTGAGAGATTTTTCTCTCCTTTGCTGACCCTTTGCTCCACCCTTGCATAGGTATCGGCTCCTACTGGCAAAATGCTCAAAGTATGTGGGATGAAGATTTTTATCTTTGTACCTAAGGAGTATCCTAGTTGCACTTTCTCCAAGACATATTTATCTGTTCTTTTGGCAGTCAATTATATATCTAGTATTCTTCTCCAACACCTTAACTTAAAAGTATCCATTCTCCTATCATCCTTATTCGCTGTCCAAATTTCAGATGCATATCAAGTAATGCACAAAATCATGACTTGGCTCAGGTGCACCAGAGTCTTTAAACTGCCATCATTACTCTTTAGCATTTTGGAGAGTTACTAGAATATTTTCACAATATGATACTTCTTCCAATTTCTAGACTACTGGTTCCAGGGGGTGTTGATTGTGAGTTTATTGTTGTTGTTGTTGTTAGGTGCTATCAAGTTGAGTATGACTCACAGTCACCATATAAACAACATATGTAAACCCTATGCTAACTTTATATCTCTGACACATTTGGGCCCTCTGATGCAGTCTCTGTGTCAATCTACCCAGCTGAAGTTCTTTCCTTTTCCCTCCCTCCACCTTCCAAGATATGAGGTCCCTCCCCAAGGAATACCCTCTCCCAGCAATATGCCCAAAGTATATGAAAGGAAACTTTATTATCTTTGCCTCCAAAGAGCACTCTGTCTGCCAAGATATATATGTTTGTTCTTTTAGAAGACCACAGGATATTCGATGCTCTTCATCAACACGACACTCAAAGACATCAATTCTTCTTCTGTAGTCCTTATTTATTATCCATCTTTCAGCAGCATAGCAAGTGATTGAAAAGACCATAGCCTGAATTAGGCACACTGTAGTCCACAAATTAACATCATTGCTCCTAAATAAATGTGGGGAGGGGGTGTTCCTAACTACAGACTTTTCCAGAATAATGTATTTTCTGATCTCCTGACTTCTGGAAACCAAGCATATTGATAAGGTGAAGTCACTGATATTTTCCATCTTTTCTCTATCATGATGTTGCTTATGGTCCAGTGATCTGAATCTTTGTTTTCTTGATGTTGAGATGCAATCCATATTGAAGGCTGAAGTATTTGATCTTCTCCAGCAAGCACTTCAAGTCCCCCTCATTTTCAGCAAGCTATATTAGATCATTTGCATAACAAAGGTTATTGATGAGTCTTTCTCAAGTCCTGAGGCTACAGTCTTCTTCAAATACTTTCTCAAATAATTTGCTCAACAAGCAAATTGAAGAGGTATATAAAGAAGATACAACCTTGATACACACACTTTTCCTCATTTTAAAGCATGTTCACATACAGCCTCTTAGTCTGGATATAGGTTTAGATGAGGACAATAGAGTGTTCTAATATTCCCATTCTTCTCAAAGTTAGCCATAATCTGTTATGATCTACACGGTTAAATGCCTTTGCAGAATCAATAAAGCACAAACATACATTCATCTAGCAGTATTCTCTGTTTTCAGATAGAATCCCTCGGACATCAGCAATAATATCACTGGTGTCATACCTCTTGTGGATCTAGCATGAACTTCTGTTTTCTCTCTACATGCTGTTCTAACTGTTTTTGAATGATCTTCACTAGTATTTTGCTTGCATGTGTTATTAAGGATATTAATTGATAATTTGCACATTCTGTTGAATCATCTTTCTCGTGAATGGTAGCAAATACGTATCTCTTCCAGTCAGCCAGTGGCCCTTCAAATTCCCTAACATGGACTGGTGAGCACATCAAGGGCTGTGTCTTTCATTTGAAATATGTCAGGGGGTGTTCCATCAATTTCTAGGGCCTTACTTTTTGCCAATGCTATCAGTGCAGCTTTAATTTATTTCTTCATTATCATTGGCTTTTGATCATATTTCCAGAAATATTTCATTGTCAGCCAATTATTTTTTGGAACAGTGATTCTATCACGACATCTTTTTGATTCTTCCTAGATCAATCATGACTTTGCCTGTAGCATCTCCAAGTATTGCATTTAGAGACTTTAATTAGTTTTTCAGTTATTTTAGTTTTAGAAATGTTTAGTAAGTTCCTCCCTTATTATTCACCAATTTATGGTCTTCACTGTATTTCTTTGTCTTATTGTGCTGTTCAGCTCATTACTTCAAATGTCTTACCTTTGTTTGGCTTTGTCATCCTTTAGTGCAGTTTTCAGGGGCTTTTCTGACATCCATTTTGGTTTTTCTTTTTCCTCTGTCTTTGTAGTGACCTTTTGCTCTTGATTTCATCCCACAAGTCACATGGTCATCTATCATGCATGTTCTATGCTTCAAATTTATTCTTAAGATAATCTTGAAATTCAGATGGAATAGATACAAGATTATATCTTGGTTATCATGGATGTGTTTTCATTTTCTTCAACCTCAGTTTGAACTTACACCTGAGTAATTGATGGTCTGTTCCACAGTCAACAATTGGCCATATTTTGACAGCTAACACTGAAGTCCTCCAAGATTCCTTTCAAAGATGAAGTCAATCTGATTCCTTAGAATCCATCTGTTGGGAACCATGTATAAATTCAACCTATGATTTTTTTTAAAGATATTTGAGGATGTTCCAGGAATCTAACACCATGCTGGGGAGTGCACACTGATCTGGGAAGCTCCATGCACCACTCTTGGGAACACCACGCCAAGGAGTGGTACTCCAGGGAGTTGCACACCAAAGAGTGCTGAGCCAGAGAGTGAGCAAAAAAAGCTGGAATTTGAGTGAGGTACTTTGATAGGATCATTGCTGCTTGGCCGGACCATGTAGAACAACTTAAGATCAAGCAGGAAAGAGCAAGACAGCTGGAGTGAGGCAGTAGGCCCAGTTCTAAAAGGGAAAACCAAGGCTTCCTTGTTTTCCATTCAGGTCTACACACACACACACACACACACACACACCCTGCATGTGTCTCCTGTCATCCAGTCAATAATTGCCTTTAGCCCAGAGCACCTTGGATTGGCCTAGCTGCAGCTGTGTGATAATGGAGGCTGCATCCACAGGCCTTTTTCTCTCCTGAACTGAAGCAAATTTTCCCTTGAGTCAACAGTTCAGAGATAAATCCATGCAAGATAGCTTCCCACCCTCTTCTGGAGCAGTGACTTCAGATCAAAAATCTATTACTACCTCAGGCATGAAAAACTCTGTCATAGCAATGTCACATAAGAAGCAGGCTGCCTTACATTCAACACAAGCCCAAAGCAAGATGTCCCCTCCAAAATGTGACACAGTATCAATGGATTTCCCAAAGCCAGAAAGTCTGTTGGAACTTCTGACACAAAATTTAAATGAACAATGACTGAATGTTTTCATTGGATGAAAGACAAACTTGAAGACTTACAGAACACTGCAAGCAAAAGTCAGAAGGAGTTTAAAAAAAACAAAAATCCAAAACAGTGCAGATAAAACAAATGAGGCATTCGAGGCTCTGGAAAAACAAGAAATCACAATCCAAAATAAGAGTACCAATGTTTCAGACACTGTCAACAAGATGGAAGGACACATGAGCAAAACTGTCCATCAAACATGAAGGAATGATTAAGATATTCTCAGAAAAACAGAGCCTAAGGGAGTTTGTAAAAACAAGACCAGCATTGCAGAAAACATTGGAAGTTGTCCTTCTCGCAGAGGTGCTACAGAAAGCTGAATGGACAAAACTAACTAGCAACAACACGAAAAAAGAACTCAACAATATCATAGCAATAAAATCTTGCCTTTCAATAATCACACTGAATGTGAATGGTTCGAATGCACCACTGAAGAGAACAAGAGTAACAGACTGGATAAAACCCCAAAATCCAACAATATACTGTCTGTAAGAGACACACTTGAAAAATGAAGATAAAGAAAGACTAAAAATAAAAGGTTGGGAAAATACAGTAAAGAAATGGCAACCAGAAAGAAGCAGAAGTAGCAATATTAATCTCTGATAAAATAAATTTCAATGCAAAAACCATCACAAAAACAAGAAAGGTCACTAAATAATGCATAAAGGATCAATAGACTAAGACGACATAGCACTAATAAATATGTATGCACCAAATGACGGGTCTGCAAAATATATGAAATAACATTAACAAAGTTGAAAAATGAAATAAACACCATTACTATAGTAGATGGAGACTTCAATACACCACTCTCAAGAAAAGATAAAACTACCAGAGAGAAACTCATCAAAGTTGCTGAAGAATTAAACCACACAATAAGCAAACTCAATTTCATAGATACTTATAGACTAATGCACCCCTCAAAAAACAAAGCTTACCCTCTTCTGCAACATGCATGGAACATTCTCAAGAATAGATAACACATTAGGTCACAAGGCAAGCATCAATAAATTAAAAAACATAGAAATAATACAAAGCATCTTCTCAGATCACAATGCAACTAAATTAAAAATTAATAACAAGATGATAAAGGGGGAAAAAACCCCACGTATATTTGGAAGCTGAACAACACCTTCCTTAAACATGAGTGGGTAATTGTTGTTGTTGTTATGTGCCGTCAAGTCGTTTCCAACTCATAGCGACCCTATGCACAACAGCCCTAAACCCTGCTCTATCCTGCGCCAACCGC
>NW_006399858.1:1320889-1321496 GCF_000299155.1 Elephantulus edwardii
CTGTAAATGTTCATTAAAATTAATTAATAAAATTTAATAAAACAAAACAAAACCCCTAATATATATCATCTCACCTTAGTAACAATAGCACAACTCAACAGAGCAGCAAACAACAAATGTTGATGAAGTTGTGGAGAAATGGCAACCCTTATTTACTGTTGGTGGGAGTGTAAAATGGTGCAACCACTATGAAGGTGGTATGGTGCTTTTTTGAAAAGTTGGACATAGAAATACCATTTGACCCAGCAATTCCTCTACTAGGAATATACCCAAAAAAAAACCCCGAACCGCCACCCAAGCAGATATATGCACATTCATGTTTATTGCTACTTTGTTCACAATAACAAAAATTTGCAAACAACGTAAGAGCCCATCAATACTGGATAGATGGAGAAGCTGTGGTATATTGACACAATGGAACACTAAGCAGTATTGAAAAATAATGAACTCATGAAATACTATACAGAATGGGTGACCCTGGAGGACATTATGCTGAATGAAATATTTCAGTCACAATGGTGCAACCCCTGTGGAAAGCAGTATGGCGCTTTCTCAAAAAGTTGCAAATAGAGATACCATTTGACCCAGCAATTCCACTACTGGGAAT
>NW_006399858.1:1322863-1335950 GCF_000299155.1 Elephantulus edwardii
GAGGAAAATGCACAACAATGAATGAATGGAAATCCAAGTTATCTGTAAACTTTCATTAAAATTTCAATTTAAAAAAATATTTGAGATGAATACAACATTGAATGTATGAAATTCATTCTTTCTGTTTCCAGCCTTATTTCTGTCACCAAGGTCGTACTTTCTGGCTCTGTTCCCATCTTCATTGTTTCTAATTTTTTAGTTTCAATTAATAGTTGTCATTAACACATCTTGATAGCATCTTTTGTCAATTTCAGACTTCAAAATTGGGTAAAAGTCTTCAATTCCTTTCTCTTTGGCTTTAGCTGTTCGTGTGTATACTTGAATAACAGTCGTTTTGACAGTTCTTCCTTGTGCATGTGTCCTATCATTCACAACATTGTACTTCAGGATAGAACTTGAAATTGTCTTTTTAACTATGAGCACAGCACTACTCATCATTTTTCAGTCCTGGTATAATATACTATATGATTTTCTGATTCAAAATGGCCAAAAGCTAATCTATCTCATCTCACCAATACCTAGAATGTCAGTTCAGTTCCATTTCATGTTTCACAACTCCTTCTTTATCAAAATCCATACTTAATACATTTATCATTTCAACCATTAATAGATATTTGCAATTATTTTTCCTTAATTTGTTTTGCTTCCAATCTTGGCTTTATCTCTAATATTATAAATATCCATGTTCTTCTATCATTCATTCATAGGATTATCAGAGGCTAGTTATTTAAGAAGTTGATGATTAATCCTTACCCCTAGTCTGTCTGAAACTGGGAGTTCTATTAAAATCTATCCACCAAGGAGGACCTTTCTGGAATTTGATACACCAGTGGCTCAGCTTTCAAAGCATCCACAAATCTCCTCAGTACATCAAACTAAGCGACAAGGGCTGTACTAATTAAAACACTATAAAAAAACAAGGATAGAGGTACCTAGGCTATAAATTACCAAAATGCATATCATTACCTCCATACAACAAAATGACAGCTAAATATAAAGGCGATTATACAAATATCATGGATAAGGACATCCTCCTCTAATCCCAGCTGAGGCCTTTGATGTACAACAGTATAGTGTCTCAGAAAGAAGTATTATGGCACAGAGGGTGGTGCATTTAGGTCAATCCATTACAACAAGGAAATTCTACATGTTGGAGTTCTAATCTTTCATATAAGATGACTCTGGATCTGAATTCAGTCTATGGCTCACAATATTAACAATTATCAGCAATATGTAAGAGTTACTATCTCACTACATTCTCTCCAACATTTATTACTTGATACCCTGCTAAACTTTGACAATGATACTGGGGTAAGATGATATTTCATCATGGTTTTGATTTGCATCTCTCTTATTGCCAGTGATTTGGAGCATTTCTTCATGTATCTGTTGGCCATCCTAATGTCCTCCTCTGTGAAAAGTCTATGTCTTTTGCCCATTTTGTAATTGGATTATCAGTCTTTTTATTCTACAGGCTCTGTTGCTGTTGACTGCCTTCAAGTCGATGAGGACTCATAGCCACTCTATGAACAAGACGTGAAGTCTTTTCAATACCTATCCTGGTTTTTCTCTAAGTTCATAGAATTTCCATAGGCATATGATTTATGAAGTGGATGCCACTCCTACTTCCAAATCTGTCTTAAGTTGGGAGCTCCACCAAACACTGTCCACCATGGGCAATCATATGGTATTTTGGCATTTGACACCTGAATGGCACAAGACTCAGCAACACAGCAAACCTGTATAATTCTATAAACTTTCATTATGTGACCCTTGTCTGAGATGGAATTGGCAAATGTTTGTTCCAAGTCAATAGGTTTTCTTTTCACTCTGTTGGGGAAAGTTTTTGATGAGCACAGAGATTTATATTTAGAAGGTCCCATTCATCAATTTTATCCTCTTTGGATTGTTTATTTCTGGATGTATTTGGCAGTCCCTTTATACTGTAGACTATGTCTTTTAAGCTTGGACTCAGTTTGTCTCTTCAGAGCTTTATGGTTTTGGGCTTTATTCTGAGGTCTTTATCTACCTTGAATTGATTTTTGTATATGGTGTGAGATATGGATCCAGTTTCATGTTTCTGTAGGTAGCAGTCCAGTTTTATCAGCACCATTTGTTGAAGAGGTTATTATTTTACCATTTATGGGTTTTATTTTCTTTTGAAATATTAGTTGACCATAGATAGAAGGGTCCATATCTGGGTTCTCAGATTGCTCTATATGCCCATGATTGTACCAGTACCATGCTGTTTTGATTACTGCTGATGTGTAGTGGATTTGGAAGTCCGGGAGTGCTATGCCTCCCATTTCATTTTTTTTTTTTCAGAATTACTTTGATGGTGGGATTATAAAATGGTACAACCACTCTGGAAGGCAGTTTGGTGTTTCCTCGAAAAAGCTGGACATAGAAATTCCATATGACACAGCTATTCCCCTGCTTGAAATATATCCTGAGAAAATGAGAACTGAGGTACAGAGACTCATACACCAATGTTCATAGCAGCATTATTCACCATAGTAAAAACATGGAAACAGTCCACATGTCCAACCACAATGGAATGGATTTAGAAATTATTATATATTCACACAATAGACTACTATGCAGCACACATGAGCAATGATTTTGTAAATTACTACCTAACATAGGAGGGACTGGAGAGCATTATACTAGTTGAACTAATTCAGACTCATAAAGAAAAAAAATACTGTATAGAACCACTGTTGTAGACAATTTACAAGGATCCAAGGAAGGCAGGACAGGGTTAAACACAGGGTCACACAATTTGATGAGTCGAGGGACGGATTGGTAAAGGAACGAGGAAAAGTCCAGTGTGAAAAACAATGTTTATGAACTTTGTATGACCACAATAAAATATATTTAAAAACAAAACAAAACAGAACTCAATAGCCAGAAATACAAAAGCAATGAATAGTTCTTTCCACAATTTAGTGATCTTGCTTTATTACTGGGCATATGGGGATTTCTGTTATTATATCTTTCATAAATGGGTAATAGGTGTCATAAAATGTTCCTTTGCAATACACTTATTTTGAAAGAAATCTAATAGCCTTTAATACATTTTTGTTGCTAATATGTGCTATCAAGTTGAACTTGACTCATAGTGACCTTCCAGCATGTTTTCAGAAGTTTCAATCACAGGAGGCGATTGTTCATCTTTTCCCCACCGATTGTATATTTTATGATATATTTTAACTGCTTGACTTTGGATTGGCAGCTAAACTTTTTGCCCACCAGATCACAAGAGTTAATGAGTGGCATCATTGCATAATTATTTGTATCAGATCACACCTCTATGAAGCCATGGTGTACCTAAGAGTATTTACCTAGGTGTTCTTCAGGCACCACCAAGTCAACTATGACTCAGGGATCTTATAAACAATTGATGTACACTTTGTCCTATTCTGTACCGTCTTCATGATCTCTGTCATATTCAATTCTATTGTGGTAGTTATTGTGTCAATCAGTCTCATAGAGAGCCTTCTTCTCTTTCACTACCTCTCTGTCTTTCCCAGCATGATGTCTGTCTCCAAGGTCTAACTTCTTCAGAAAATGTGCACAAAGTGAAATAAAGTTTCACCATTCTTGCCTCTAAGAAGCATTCTGATTGCATGTCCTTCAACAAATTTGCTCATACTTTTTGCAGTCATGTGATATTCAACACTCTTCTCCAACACCACAATTCAAAGGCATTGACTTTCTATCATCCTTATTCATTGTCCAAGTTTTAGATCATGCTAATGCAAAACTTATACTTGGAACAAGAGGCAGTCGTTAGAACAGAGCAGAGTAACACTGCATGGTTCAAAATTGGAAGAGGTGTACGCAAGAGATATGTCCTATCTCCATACCTTTTCATCCTGTATGCAGAACAGATTATCCGAGAGGCTGGACTCTATGAGGAGAAGTGTGGTGTCAGGATTGATGGAAGATCTATTAACAATCTGCGTTAACAAAACCCTGCTTGCTGAAACTGAGGAGGACCTGAAATGCTTGCTGCAGGGGGTCAAGGACTGCAGCCTTCAGTATGGATTGAGGCTCAATGTCAAGAAGACAAAGATTCTCACCACTGGAACAATTGGCAGCATCAGGATGGATAGTGAAGAGATTGTGATTGCTCACAGCTTCAGTTTGCTTGGCTCCACAGTCAACAGTCTTGGCACCAGCAGCCAGGAAATTAAAAGACATATTGTGATGGGAAAGTCTGCTGTTAGACACCTCTCCAGGGTCCTGAAGAGCGATGGTGTCACTATGGAGACTAAGGTGCGTCTGATACAGGCTATGGTCTTTGCAATCACTTGTTATGCATCAGAGAGTTTGACAATGACTAGGAACGATAGAAGGAGAATTGGTGCCTTTGAGCTGTGGTGCTAGAGAAGAGCATTGAATGTACCATGGACTGCCAAGAAAACAAACAGATTCATCCTGGAGAGGGTTAAGCCAGGCTGTTCCTTGGAGGCTATGATTCTGGGGCTTCATCTGACATATTTTGGACATGTTGTAAGGAGGCACAGGTCCTTGGAGATGGACATCATGCTTGGGAGGGTGGAGGGACAGCGCAAAAGGGGAAGACCCTCTATGAGGTGGATTGATTCAGTGACTGGGGTAATCAGGATGGGTGTGTCAGAGGCAGTGAGATTGGCACAAAACAGAGCAGGATTTAGGGTTGTTGTACATAGGGTCGCTATGGGTCTCAAATGACTCGACAGCACATAATGACAACAACAATTATATGTTACCATCATCTCTTTTTTTCTTCCTTTCTATTCGTTCTACTTGTCACACCACAACTTCTTTCTTTTTCCTTTTGAGAAAGACATATTGCAATAGGAAAGTCTGTTGTTAGGGACCTCTCCAAAGTAATGAAGAGCAATGGTATCACTCTGGAAACTAAGGTGTACCTGATACAGGCCATGGTCTTTGCAATCTCTTGCTATGCGTCAGAGAGCTGGGCAATGACTAGGGAGGTTAGGAGAATTGACGTCTTTGAGCTGTGGTATTGGAGAAGAGTATTGAATATACCTTGGACTGCTAAGAATACAAACATGTTCATCCTTGAGAGGGTTAAACTGGGCTGCTCCTTGGAGGCAAGGACTCTGGAGCTTCATCTGACATACTTTGGAAATGCTACAAGGCAGGATCAGTCCTTGGAGTGGGATGTCATGCTTGGGAGGATGGAGGGACAGCACAGAAAGGAAGACCCTCGATGAGATGGATTGATTCCATTACTGGGTTAGTGGGGATAGGGGTGTCAGAGTCAATAAGATAGGCAAGTGATAGAGCAGGGTTTAGAGCTGTTGTACACAGGGTCGCTATGAATTGCAAATGACTTGATGGCACATAACAACAACAATGACAGCATATATATTCTTGTGTGTGTATATACACACACAAATATATATACACACACATACACACACACACACACACACACATATACACAACAATGCAACTCTAAATTGCATAGATTGATTCTTATTGAACTAAAAATGATATAAAAAAATTGTGGTGAATGGCATGGTTGTAAATTATTGCATCTCCTGGAGAGATTAGAAAGAGTTCATTAACATCTTCCTCTTTTCAAAGAATTTTGAATCTCAGCAAAATATTGTGTGTTCCACCAATCTCAGATTTTGTTAGGAATGGAAATTTGTATTTTCTCTAATACAGTATAAATGGATTGTCATGAACATGAGAACATAAACATGGCTACAACCAATTTTGTAGCATTCATATTTTATTCACTGTTAATTTGAAGAGTTAGGAAGGTAGAAAAATAAAGAAATGGTTTTATTAGTTTCTACCATATTTGATTTTGAATTGTTCTTAGGGCATAGACCTGATACATAACCTCAGTGTGCTGGGGAGAAGGATGAAAAATACTAAAATGAAATAGGTTAAGAACGATTCTACTTCAGAATACAGGGATGTGAGGGCCAGGGCTTTTCAAATCTTTCATGTCGAGCCTGGAATGTTATACAGTCCCTTGGAAGTAGGGGCCCACCTGGAGCCAACACCTGCACCTCAGAGGGGAAGCCCCAGCTCCAGCGTCCAGCTGAGCTGGTCACGACACCGCCCCCTCCCCGCCCTGGCTTTATTTGGTTACATCTCTTTGTTACGTATTGCAGGGAGGCCTCAATAAGCAGAGTGGCCGCTGGGACTGCTCGTTCGTTGCGTGCCTAACTCTGTGAGAGTGAAGACGCAAAGGTGGGGCTCTGCGTTGCTACTCCGTTCTCTGGGATTAGCGCATATAAACCACCCATCATGGGTGATAAGAATAAATCGAAACATCGATACCACGATCGCTGTCAGCTCGCCTGCCAGCCACGTGGTCACCCCTTCTTCCCTGCTCCCCACTCTGGCCCAGATTGCCCCACACTGCAACATCGACTCGCTGCCCAGCATCTCCCGGCTACGGCAGATTGGTCCACTGCCCACCATCGGCAGGAGGCCGAACATCGTCCCAAAAATCAACACGGCCTGAACGCCAAAGCACACCAGGCTGCCATGGATCTACCTGATTTACGCACTGATCAAACTGTGGATCTACCCTCTGATGGACCTGACATTCTACCCAAAGATCTACCCTCTGACCTGCCAGAGGATCCCTCTACAGGGGATCTACCTCCTACAGGGAATCAACTGGCTGGTTTAACTACTTATCTAGCATCGATCTACCCCATGTCCAGGATCTACCTACTGATCTACCCGCTAATCTTCCAGTGAGTCTTCCTAGTGATTTACCCACTGATCAACCCATGGATTTACTCCATGTCTGGGACCTACCTAGTGATCTACCCTCTGACCTTCCAGTTGGATCCACCCACTGATCTCTCTGAGGGTATACCTCCTACAGGGGATCTACCTGCTGGTTTAACTACTGCTCTGCCCGTGTATCTACCCCAAGTTCAATAGTGATCTACCCATAGATTTACTCACTGATCTACCCACTGAACTACCAGATTATTTTCTGGTGGATCCACCCAGTGATCAACCCACTGATCTACTCATCTGCCAGCATATGCACCCCATGTCTAGGATCTACCTAGTGAACTTCTAGTGGATCTTCCTAGTGATCAACCTGAGGATCTACCCACGAAGCTACCATCTGATCTATTTGTGGTATTACCAGCAAATCAGTCACAACCCCAGGTGGTCTGGCTGTCCCACCTTTGCCTGGCTCCCCAAGATTGCCTTTCACCCCAGGATAGCCCTGCTGGTCCTGCCCCCAACACTGCACCTCCCTTCTACTCCAGCAGTGAACTGGTAATCCCTAAGCCACACAGAAACAAAGGGGGCCCTTTAGCTAAGCGTGGTGCTGTGGCAAGTGCAGGCAGCCCTGATGGAGAAGTATGTGTGAAAGAGGACACAGCAGGGCCCTGTGGGCTGCCCACGAGGCCACGGGAGAGGAGGCAGGGAGCTCGGTGCTCCGGAATTGCATCTGGTGGCAACACTAAGTCCACACCTGTCCCTCTAAGACCCACCAAATGTAAGCTCCCACCACTGTTGTCGTCAGAGGGGCCTGGGAGTGGAGGTGAGCAGCCCCCACCTCCGAAACGACCACCATACAGCCCTGCTGATACGGAACACGTGCTCCTGATAAAGAAGGTAAGGCCTTGCCGTAGGAAGAAAACAGCCAGCTCTTCCCAAATGACGCCCCAAAACAGTACAGCCTCTCCTGTCTCCTGCCCTTCCGTCCCTCACGCGGCCGGCGGGTTTTTTTTTGTAGCCTTGTTTTATGTGCACATGGTGAATCCTAAAGTATTTTGTTTCAAGTGTTAATATTGGTAACCCAGGGGGAAGCGAGGTCCAGAAGAGCAGCTGGGGAACATTTGACCCCCTCTCTCTGTGGACTTCCTTCTCATCTATCTATCTTTAAGCCAGAGCATCTTTGCTTTGTGGAAGGAAACCAAGTGCTGGGGGCTCTGCCACGCGGCCGCTGCTTCAGGGTGTATGTAGATTCCCTGCTCGAGAACTTGTCATAAAATCCCTCATGTTCTTGCATCAATTTAGGCTCCCTGGTGTCCTTTGAGGTACTCACAATTGTGGCACAACATTTCAAGGCATCGAGCCTGTTCTTGAAATAGTTTTGAAATTAAGGAATAGACTCAAGGTCAAATTTTGGCTCTAGTGGATTTGATTTAACTGTCTATAGCTTTAGTTTAAACTTGCATACAAGTAGTTGATGGTCAATTTCACAATTAGCAAGTGGCCTAGTTTTCATACCCGATGATTGAGCTTCTCCAGAGATTCTTTTCACAAATGTAATCTTCCTGATTCCTGTGCATGCCATTAGGTGAAACTGATGTGCATAATAAAATCAACGTTAGATGTATTTTGAGTAAGAGTCCAGGTCACTGCAATGAAGCTGATGAATGGCACCGTCAAGTCATACATGATCTAGTGATCCTATGAACAAAAGATTTGAGCTTTGCCCTATCTTGAGCCATTGTCACTAGATCCTTCCTGTTCAAGTCCATTGTTGCAGTCATCATATCAATCCATCTTACTGAGAGTCTTCCTTTCATTAGCTGACGGTCTACCTTTCCTAGCACAATGTCTTTTCCAAGGACCACTGCCTCCTGACAACAAGCCAATAAGTGAGACAAAGTTTCACCATCCTAGCATAAGGATGCCTTATAGTGTGTCAGGCATGGACAGTGAATTGGGGATGAGGCCGAGAAGAGGACAGAGAAGGCATGAATTTTACTTCCACCAAGAAAATTGTGTGTTTCTTTGACAGTCCATGTCAATACTTTTCAACAACACCACAAGGATACCAACTATTCTTCTGTCTTCAAGATTCAGAAACATAAAAAGAAGTTGAAAATGTCATCACCTGGATCAGATGAACCTTCAGTCTTTAAACTGAGAGCCTTGCTCTTTAGGACTTGAAAGAGGCCCTTGACAGCATATGCTTCCAATGGTAAAACTCTTGATTTCTACACTGTTACTATCATATATGCTGATTTTGAATCTGCATAAAATCAATTAATTAGCATTTCAATCTTTACTTCTATCCAGCATGATGTTGTCTATTGCTGCAGTGGTGAGAAGTTTTGTTTTTTCTTGATGTTGAGGTGTAACCCATATTGAAGGCTATAGTCTATTTTCTATAGTAAGTACTGCAAGTCTTCTTCACATTCTGCAATTAATGTTTTTTCATCTTCATAATGCAGGTTGTTAATTAGTCTTTCTCCAATTCTGATCCTACATGCTTCTTCATGTCGTAAAGCTCCTCATAGGACATGAATTTAATAGATGTAGAAAAAGTATGCAACCCTGAAGCACATCTTTCCCGATATTAAACTTGAGAATCTTCCTTAGTTTCGTTCTTGAAATCTGTCTAAGTTTGCATAAGCACAGTTAAGTGCACTGTGATTTCATTTTTCTAAATGCTTTGTGAATTCTTTAGTCTAAATGTTTTTAGATTTTTGCAGCTGTTTTTACTCATTTTGAGTCTTGACATGTCAAGAAATAAAGACCCTTCATTTATATTCAGCAATGTTCTCTTTTTGCTATTCAGTGTGTTTCTGAGGAAGTCCTGTTATTTCAGAAGTGGATCACTAATCCCACTTCTTTAGTCTGTCTTAGTTTAGAAGCAGCTCTGAAAGCAGTTCTCTAGGGAGACCTTGCCGGTATATGAAATAGCAGTGGCGTAACTTCCAGCTTCACAGCAACACTCAAGGCCTACAGATTGACTGTTTTTCTTCAACAATTAGAGGACATTGTAGGTATGAATTGGCCTGATTTCAATATTTTACCATCCCAAGCAATCAGACTGTCCAGGTAAAAGGACAGAGACAAGGAACAATTGAGAAGCTGGAATGCACATTTGTCATTAGGTTCAGTGTTATATTGGGTGTGATTCGTGGCTCCCCAAAACAATTAAAATTGTAGCATCAAGAAACATCCGTTATAGATAATCACAACAGATACAAAAATAATGGAATAAGAATGAAATATTGAAAGAATTGAATATGATACAACATGAAAAAGGTGTTTTGAAAAAAATAATTAGCATCAATAGACTTGATTGGAAATTAGAGTTGCCATGAACTTTTAATTTATAGTAGGTGAAATATCTGTGAAGCACGAAGGTATGACAATTCAGTAACAAATAGTAAATGGACAGATGATACAAGAAGTAAAAGGAAAGCAAGAAACAAGAGAAAAGGAGGTAGACAAAACAGGGATAAGTGTAGAGATATCAGAGAGAGAGAGAGAGATATTATATCCTTGATGAACGAATTAAGGAGGCATTGTTCCATTGTCTTCATTAGGAAATTTCAATAGTGGGTCTTGATTTAAAAGGGAGTATACAAAGGCTTGCTAAAGTTATTATTAGGTAAACACATGAACACTGAGTCTGCAAATGCACAGCACTTTGCCTAGTATGTTGTTGTTATGTGCCATTGAGTCACTTATCATGTATAGTGACCCTGTGTACAAGAGCCCTAAACCCTCCTCTGTCCTATGCCAATCTCACTGTCTCCAACACACCTACTCCTCTTACCCCAATCATGGAATTGATTCATCTCATTGAGGGTCTTCATCTCCTGTGCTGTCCCTCCAGTCTCCCAAACATGATGTCCCTCTCCAAGAACTGGTCCCTCCTTGCAACATGTCCAAAGTATGTCAGATGAAGTTTCATAATCCTGGCCTTCAAGGAGCATTCTGGTTTCACCCTCTCTAGGAAAAACCTGTTTGTTCTCCTAGCAGTCCATGGTATATTCAACCCTCTTCTCTAGCACCACAGCTCAAAGGCATCAATTCTCTTTCTATTATCTCTAGTCACTGTCCAGCTCTCAGATGCGTAGCATGCAATTGCGAAGACTATAGCCCGGAACAGGCACGCCTTATTCTCCAGCCTGACGTTGTTGCTCTTCAGTACTCTGGAGAGGTCACTGACAACTGACTTTCCCAATACAATTCATCTCTTGATTTCCTCCTGCTGATACCAAGAGTGTTGACTGTGGAGCCAAGCAAACTAAAACTGTTAACTATCTCAATCTCTTCACCATCCATAACAATGCTGCAAATTGACCCAGTGGTTAGAATCTTTGTTTCCTTGATATTGACCCTCAATTCATATTGAAGGCTGCAGTCCTTGACCTTCCACAGCAAGTGCTTTAAGTCCTCACCAGTTTCAGCAAGCAGGGTTGTGTCATCTGCATAACACAGTTTGTTGATGAATCTTCCACCAGTCCTGATGCTACATTCCTCCTCCTCCAGCCCAGAGTCCAGGATGATATGTTCTCCATGCACATTGAAAAAGTATGGAGACAGAATACATCCCTGGTGGATCTCCTTCACAATTTTGAACCATGTAGTGTCTTCTTGCTCTGTTCTGATGACTGTCTCCTGGTCAAATTAAAGGTTTCATATTAGCACAATCAAATGTTCTGGGATTCTCGTTCTTCTCAGAGTCAGCCACAGATAATTGTGATCCACACAATAAAAAGTCTATGCTTAGTCAATGAAGGACAGATAGACATTTCTCTGGTACTCTCTGCTTTCTACCAAGACCCATCTAACATTAGCTATAATATCCCTAGTACAATGATCTCTTCTAAACCCAGCCTTCACGTCTGGCAATTCTCTGTTGACGTATTGCTCCTGTCGTTTTTGGATCATTTTTAACAGAATCTTGCTTGCATGTGATATTAAAGATATTGTTTGATAATTTCCACACTCTATTGGCTCATCTTTCTTTGAATTGGAACAAATATAGATCACTTCCAGTCAGTTAGCCCACTGGCTGGCCTCCAGATTTCTCGGCACAACTTAGTGAGTACATCCAAAACAGCATCTGTTTGTTGAAATATGTCAATTGGTATGTTGTCAATACCTGGCACCTTGTTTTTTGTCAATTCTTTCAGATCAGCTTGAACTTTCTTTCATCACCATATTCATCCGTTATTTCATGATAATCTTCTGTGTCAGCCAATTCCTCCTGGGACAGTTACTCTGTATACCCCTTCCATCTTCTTTTAATGCTTCTTGGATCATTTAGCACTCTATCCAAAGCATCCTTAAATATTGTCACTCATGGCTTGAATTTGTTTTTCAATTCCTTCTGCTTAGGAAGCACTGAGCAAGTTCAGTCCTTTTTATTTTCTGACCCCAGCTCTTTGCACATTTCATTATAGTATCTTGCTTTGTCATCCCAAGCTGCCCTTCGAAATTTTTATAAACTCCCCTGCAGAATTTCAGAGGCAGTTTAATTGGAAGGGAGATTTTCCATCTTTCTACAGTGGAGCAGCTGGTGAATTTGAAACATGTGCCTTTAAGATGGCAGTGCAGCTCTTTACCACTAGGCCACCAGAGCTATTTCTGCAAAAACTAACACAACCATCATACTGTGACTGATTCACTTACTTGAAGCTGTTTATTACAATCCCTGAAGGTCAAAGCTCCTAGTCGTGACTCCACAGAATCCCTTGATTTTCTAGTCAGAGCTGCCTCTCTGAAGCAAAATTGAAATCTGTCATGATTTCTGTAGACCAGCACCCTCTCCCTACCACAACAGATGTTATTAGTCAGAGGCAAATTTTAACACTCTATTAATATAATTGGAGTTTTCTAGGAGACAAAACTTTAAGCTAGTAACAATGGTTCTGACAAAGCAAGTTTTTAACAAATGTGTAAAATAATCAGTTTTTAAAGATGGATTATTTCACACATTTGTTAAATTTCTAAATATTCCCCAATAAAGGAAACAGTATAATTCCTTTAAAA
This sequence comes from Elephantulus edwardii, assembly GCF_000299155.1. Lineage (NCBI taxonomy): Eukaryota > Metazoa > Chordata > Mammalia > Macroscelidea > Macroscelididae > Elephantulus > Elephantulus edwardii. The sequence continues at coordinate 1,335,623 of NW_006399858.1, forward strand.
AAAACCAAAACACAAAAAACACCAAAAAAATGTGTAAAATACATCAATCTCATACTTTAGGTTGACATTATTTTGAAGTAATTGCAAATAAGTTTTTATTTTTTATTAAGTCTATATAATTTCTACCAACTTTTACAGTCAGAGATAGATCGAACATGCAATCAAGATGCATTGATAATAATGGGTGACTGGAATGCAAAAGTTGGAATTAGTGAAGAAGAATCAGTAGTCGGAAAACATGGGCTTGGTGACAGCAATGAGGCTGGAGATAGAATGATTGAATTTTGTAAAATCAATGACTTATTCATTGCAAATACATTTTATAAGA
>NW_006399858.1:1338050-1342992 GCF_000299155.1 Elephantulus edwardii
GGCGGTGCGGTTGGCGCAGGATAGAGCAGGGTTTAGGGCTGTTGTGCATAGGGTCGCTATGAGTTGGAAATGACTCAACGGCACATAACAACAACAACAACTGTTTACAAATATGATAGTGACTTGAGTAATATTGAAAACTAAGCCTTCCCGGAAATGGCACCGGACACAGAGCTCATAGCATCCTCAGGCCAGTAGGGCTGTTCTCAGATGTGTTTTCTAGACAGAACAGGTCATAATGACAGTTTGCATCAGAGCCAGGATTGGGAAAGTGGATAGACAGAAAAATGCCTAGAAAGAAAAAGAATACAAAACAAACAAGCAAACAAATTCACAACTCTTCACCTTTCATCTCCCTGAATTTATGTTTCTGTGCCTTAAACTCACACTAACTTGTTAATAACTGAGATCAGTTTTTCCTGACATAGATTTACATAAGATATAATGCCTCTGAAAACACCATGAACTTGGAGAAACAACAATATTTATAGAAAGACTTCAGGCCTTTTGTTTACAGTCACTAAGAGTCTGGCTCAACTCAATGGGCAATCAACAACAGCAATGCAAATTAAAGTTAATGAACATAATACCCAGAATTGTCAAGAGAAAAGCTAAGGCTTCAGAAGGCAAGTTCAGTCAGTGTTCTGATTTGGTCTTGCACTCACTCCTGCTGTTGTATCTGAGTTTGGAAACGTTGTGGTGAAAAACATGATTTAGCCACAGGGACAGAGACAACCAACAATAATCTTCTAGATAAAATTATCTTTCTGTTTCTTTTGAAATTCTACTTCTTTCATCCAGTATGTATCTGATAAACTTGGGGAAAATGTGAGCTGTGAAAATACTAATGTATGTATGAGCCTAAGCTTCATGGAAAAACAAAGGTAGACAAAATCTTAAGAGATTTGAAATTTTAACAGATGCTGCCCTGGATGTGCTCACTAAGTTGTGTTAAGAAATCTGGAGAACAACCAGTTGGTCAACTGACTGGAAGAGATCTATAATATTTGTTTCCATTCCAAAGAAAGGTGACCTCGAAGAGTGGGGAAACTATAGAAAAATATCGTTGATTTCACATGCGAGCAAGAATCTGCTGAAGATTATACAAAAATAACTGGAACAGCACATCAGCAGAGAACTGCCAGAAGTCCAAGCTGGATTTAGAAGGGGTCTTGGTACTAGGGATACTGTAGCTAATGTTAGATGGATCGTAGCTGAAAGCAGGGAATACCAGAGGAATGTATATCTGTGCTTCACTGACTATGCAAAGGCGTGTGGACCATAACAAACAGTGGCTGACTCTGAAAAGAATGGGAATTCCAGAACACTTGATCTTGCTAATGCGAAACGTATACTTGAACCAAGAGGCAGTCGTCAGAACAGAGCAAGGAAACACTGCATGGTTTAAAATTGGGAAAGGCATACGCCAGGGATGTGTCCTGTCTCCATACCTTTTCAACCTGTATGTAGAACAGATCATCCAGGAGACTGGGCTCTATGAAGAGAAATGCAGCATCAGGATTGGTGGAAGTTCTATCAACAATCTGCGTTATGTGGATGACACAACCCTGCTTGCTGAAACTGAGGAGGACCTGAAGCGCTTTGCTGCAGAGGGTCAAAGACTGCAGCCTTCAATATGGATTGAGGCTCAATGTCAAGAAGACAAAGATTCTCACCACTGAACCAATTGGCAGCATCAGGACGGATGGTGAAGAGATTGAGATTGTTCACAGCTTTAGTCTGTTTGACTCCACAATCATCACCCTTGGTACCAGCAGCCAGGAAATTAAAAGATGTATTGCAATCGGAAAGTCTGCTGTTAGGGACCTCTCTAAAGTACTGAAGAGCAACAGTGTCTCTCTGCAGACTAAAGTGCGTCTGATACAGGCCATGGTCTTTGCAATCACATGGTATGTGTCAGAGAGTTGGACAATGACTAGGGAGGATAGAAGGAGAATTGATGCCTTTGAGCTTTGGTGTTGGAGAATAGTATTGAGGGTACCATGGACTGCTAAGAGAACAAACAAATTCAACCTTGAGAGGGTTATACCAGGCTGCTCCTGGGAGGCAAGGATTCTAAGGCTTCGTCTCACATACTTCGGTCATGTTGTAAGGAGAATGACATCATGCTTGGGAGGGTGGAGGGCAGGCGCAGGAGAAGAAGGTCCTCTGTGAGATGGATTAATTCGGGGACTGGGGTAATCAGGATGAGTGTGTCGGAGACAATGAAATTGGCACAGGACAGAACAGAGTTTAGGGCTGTCGTACATAGGGTCGCTATGAGTCACAAGCGACTCGACGGCACATAACAATAACAACAAACAATTAGTGAGCACTTGTATAGTTTAACCTATGACAAGCACTATCTAAGCGATGAATAAATATTAAACCATATGACTCTCAGAGTAGTAACTTGATGTTGTTTTTCTCAAGCCCCATTAAGTCAGCACTGCCTCATTGCAGTCCTATGGACAACAGACGGGAACACTGCCCAGATCTGCACCACCTTCACAGTGGTTTTTAGGTTTGGGTTCATTGTTAAAGCTGCTGTGTCAACCCATCTTCCTAAAGGGCTTCTTGTCACTGGACCTCTGCTCTATTGCTTTGTTGTTGTTTGTTGTTATGTGCCGTCGAGTCGCTTGTGACTCATGGTGACCCTATGCACAACAGCCCTAAACTCGGCTCTGTCCTGTGCCAATCGCACTGTCTCTAACATTCCCATCCCAATTATCTCAGTCACTGAATCAATCCATCTCATAGAGGACCTTCCTCTCCTGCACTGTCCCTCCACCCTCCCAAGCATGATGTCCTTTTCCAAGGACCTGTCTCTCCTCACAACATGTCCAAAGTATGTTAGACGGAGCCTCAGAATCCTTGCCTCCAAGGAGCCACCCAGTTTAACCCTCTCCAGGACAAATCTGTTTGTTTTCCTAGCAGTCCATGGTATTCTCAATACTCTTCTCCAGCACCACAGCTCAAAGGCATCAATTCTTCTTCTATCCTCGTTGGACATTGTCCAACTCTCTGATGCGTAACAAGTGAATGCGAAGACCATGGCCTGTATCAGACGCACCTTAGTCTCCAGAGAGACACCATTGCTCTTGAGTACTTTGGAGAGGTCCCTAACAGCAGACTTTACCAAGGCAATGCGCCTTTTAATTTCCTGGCTGCTGGTGCCAAGACTGTTGACTGTGGAGCCAACCAAGCTAAAGCTGTGTACAATCTCAATCACTTCACCATCCATCCTGATGCTGCCAATGGGTCCAGTGGTGAGAATCTTTGTCTTCTTGACATTGAGCCTCAATCCATATTGTAGGCTGCAGTCCTTGACACTCTGCAGCAGGCGCTTCAGGTCTTCTTCAGTTTCAGCAAGCAGGGTTGTGTCATCCGCATAAAGCAGATTGTTGATAAATCGTCCACCAATCTTGACCCCACATTTTTCCTCATAGAGCCCAGCCTCCTGGATAATCTGTTCTGCATATAGGTTGAAAAGGTATGGAGATAGGATGCATCCCTGGTGTATGCCCTTCCCAATTTTGAACCATGCAGTGTTCCCTTGCTCTGTTCTGACGACTGCCTCCTGGTCCAAGTATAAGTTTGGCATTAGAATGATCAAGTGTTCTGGGATTCCCATTCTTCTCAGAGTCAGCCATAGTTTGTTATGATCTACACAGTCAAATGCCTTTGCATAGTCAATGAAACACAGATAGACCTTCCTCTGGTATACCCTGCTTTCAGCCAAGACCCATCTAACATCAGCTACAATATCCCTAGTACCACGACCCCTTCTAAACCCATCCTGGACTTCTGGCAGTTCTCTGTTGATGTGCTGTTCCAGTCGTTTTTGGATAATCTTCAGTAAAATCTTGCTTGCATGTGAAATCAGTGAAATTGTTCTGTAGTTTCTACATTCTGTTGGGTACCTTTCTTTGGGACAGGAACAAATATAGATCTCTTCCAGTCAGTTGGCCAAGTGGTCATTCTCCAGATTTCTTCCACAACTTGGTGAGCACGTCCAGGGCAGCATCTGTTAACTGCAATATGTCAATTGGTATACCATCTATTCCTGGAGCCTTATTTTTTGCCATTTCCTTCAAATATATATGATGTCTTTTCCAGGTCATTCCTCAACACACTTCCAAAATATGTCAGTCTCTCCAGCCTGATTTCCAAGGAGTATTCTAAATATTCTTTTTCCAAGATAGCTTTGTTCCTTCTTCTCAAAGTACATCTTTAGCAGCAATTGTGTCAACGTAATGACTGATTTCTTCACTGCTGCTTCCAGGAGCCCTGATTGCAGTTCCAATAAAATGAAATCATTGACAATTTTAATCATTTCCCATTTATCATGATAAATTGTCTAATAGTCCAGTTAAAGATCATTTTTGTTTTATGTTTCAGTTTAATTCATGTTTTTGTCATATGCACTGAAGTATGACTCTTAGTAGCCCCGTGAACAACAGAAGTGAAGCTTGTTCTATCCTGAGCCATCCTTATCATCTCTGACACAGTCAAACCCATTGTTCCAGTCACTGTGTCAATCCACCCTGTTGAGAATCTTCTTCTCTTTGGCTGACCCTTCACCTTTCCTATCATGATGTCCCTTTCCAACCAATAGACACTCCTACCAATAGACACCCTGGCTGCACTTTCTCCAAACGTGTGTGTGTGTGTTTTGTTTTTTTTTCTCAAGAGTGTGTGTTGTGTTCTCTATTCTTTAGCAATCCACATAATGTTTAATAGTATTCTCTGATACCACAATTCAAAGATGTTAATTCTTCTTCAGTCATCTCTATTTTTTCTTCAAATTTCAGATGCAAAAAGCAATTGCATTATGCAAAACAGTTTTGAATTTTCATGAAAACATTTTCATGCAAAGAGGAGTTTCTATGGAGAATATATTAGTCCCCTATTGCTATTGTCAATAGCAATTATATATTGA
>NW_006399858.1:1343105-1353543 GCF_000299155.1 Elephantulus edwardii
ATATATAAAGCCATATAAATTGGTTCCCTATTGCTGTTTTCAATAAGAACAACAACAAAAAAACTGTCAACACTTTCATGTTTCTTGGATCCACAAACACTAGCCTTGGTACCAGCAGTCAGAAGATCAGGAAATGTATTGCACTGAGAGAGTCTTTAGTTAGGAACCTGTCCAAATTATGGAGGAGGACTTCTGCTAGTTTGAGGACTAATGTGAGCATGATTCAAGTCATGTTCTTTACAATCACTTGCTATGCTGCTGTGAGCTGGAGGATGAATAAGGATTATAGAGGAAGAATTGATGCCTTTGAGCTGTGATGTTGGAGAAAAATACTGAATATCTGGTGGATTTAAAAAAAAATTCAGCATATATGTCTTGAAGAAGGTGTGGTGTTAGTGCTCATTGGAGGAAAAAAGTGATAAACTTTCATATAAAATAGTATGGGCATGCTGCTAGGAGAGGCTATTTCTTAGAGCTGAATGTCATGCTTGGAAAGGTGGAGTGTCAGCAAAAGAAAGGAAGGCTTTCAAACAAATGGATTGACGCATTGACCACAGCAATGAACTCCAGCATGCCAGAGATTGTGAGGATGGCACAGGATGGATTTGTTTTTATAGAGTTGCTGTGGGTCAGACTCCACTAAAAGACACTTAATAGATACATTTCTGCTGCCACATATCACCACAATTTGGTGGCTTAAAAGAAGACATATTTGTTCTTAATACCTGTGCAGATCAGAAATCCAAATCTATTTTGCTAACTAGAGTTCAGGTGTTGGAAGAACTATACTCCTCCTGGAAGTTGAAAAGAGAGAATTAATTTCTTTACCTTTTCCAGTTGCCAATGGTATTTAACATTCTTTATCTCTTGGCCACATTAATCCAGCTTCTGTTTTGTCCTCATCTTTTTAATTAAATCTCCTTTTGCAGTTTTAAAACTAAAGATATTTTCTATTACAATAAAGCCATATCTGAATAACAATATCCTAGTGTCTAACCCTTTTGGTTAGGTCTCTGGTGAGTCTTATGGTTTAGAAGGTATGTTATAATCTCAAAGGCACATGGTTCAAATCCATCAGATGCTTCAGGGGAAAAGAATAGACAATCTCCTTCCATGCAATTCATTGCCTCTGAGAACCTGCTTAAGGATCAGGTACAACCTGCTTACAACTTGATGGCAAACAACAATCCAAAAGCAGGCAGTTCAAATTCTCCAGATGCTCTGTGGGATAAAGATGGTTAATCTCTTCTCATGTTATTTACAGACTCTGACAAGCCACAATAAGATAAGTAATTTCTGACTAGGAAGCAATGAATGAGGTTTTTTATTACTTATATGTTTAATTGTGGAGCTCTGGTGACCTAGTAGTAAGAAGCTGCACTGCAATCCCAAAAGCATGCTGTTTCTTTTGAATCCAGCTACTCCATGTATTGCAATGGAAAAGTCTGCTGTTAGGGACCTCTCTAAAGTACTAAAGAGCAATGGTGTTTCTCTGGAGATTAAGGTGAGTCTGATACAGGGCATGGTCTTTGCAATCATATGTTATGTGTTAGAGAGTTGAACAATGACTAGGGAGGATAGAAGAAGAATTGATGCCTTTGAGATTTAGTGTTTGAAAAGAGTATTGAGGGTATCACGGACTGCTAGGAAAACAAATAGATTCATCCCTGAGAGCGTTCAACCAGGCTGCTCCTTGGAGGCAAGGATTCTGAGGCTTCGTCTGACATACTTTGGTCATGTTGTAAGGAGAGACTGTTGTAAGGAGGTCCTTGGAGAAGGACATCATGCTTGGGTGGGTGGAGGGCAGGCACAAGAGGGGAAGGCCCTCTATGAGATGGATTGATTCAGTGACTGGGGTAATCAGGATGGGTGTGTCAGAGACAATGAGACTGGCACAGGAGAGAGCAGAGTTTAGCTGTGTTGTACGTAGGGTCGCTATGAGTCAAAAGGAACTCGATGGCACATAACAACAACAACAACAAGTCCAAAGAAGAGAATGAGCAATCTCTTCCAGTTCAAATAACTGCCTCTGACAACTCATTGGAGGTCACCTATGGGTCAATTTTGACTTGACAGTACACAACAACAACAACAAAATGTTTAATTATAATGTCATAATGCTCATATTGATATTGTTATCATTATCCATAATAATAATTTGTCTATATTAAGAAATTTCATTTAATCAGATCCACAAAATATCTTTTGTAATGTATGATATCATCCACAGGTTTCAGGGATTAGGATGTGGATGTATTGGGAAGCCAGTGCTCAAGGTATATACTGTTTTCTCCAATGCTTAAAATGAAGCATAAAGACGTCATCTGTGCCAGATTTTACTATAAAACGCTGAGTGCAGGTTTGTATTCTGGGATTCTGACTTCAGGGTTCACTCTGAAACACTACTAGCTATGTTTTTATCCACCGTGTATTATTGGTTAAAAGTCACACACCAGGTCTAAAGCTAAGTACTGTGTCCTATTTCACATTCTTTGCCTGGTCTGTTTATCAATCTTGACCAGAGTAATAGTGTTCATAAAATTGTTGTTAAAGCTACTTAGAGCACTTCCTATTTAGGTTTGCTGTGGTGATGAGATTATTTTCTAATAGAGTAAGCTACTATGGAAACTATCACTGCTTTATAAAATAAAACAAAACTCAAAATTACATTTTTCTTAAAAAAAAAAAACACCACCCAAGATACCAAACAATCCTGCAGTTTCAAAGGTATCACAGACACATCTGGAAGGAATACAGCAAATTGTAACTGGCTGTCATATATCCAGGTCTATATTCCTCCTGTTCAGACCTGCTTAAGCACCTGTTTAAAGGGATTGTGACTGATCACCCAGCACCTGAAACATTCCACTGCAGCTTCAAGATGGAAATGAGCTGAGAGATCCTAGGTACTTCCATTAATCACTGATCCATTGTCTATTCCTCCTATCCTTTGTGAGACGTAACTTGACACTTTTAAAATCTTTTTCTGCTTTAGAAAGAACTTCACAACTTTTGATCTTCTCTAGTTGTGACTTTTTGGGCTTTGCAAGATGATTTGGCAAGTGCAGCTGCATACCCATGTGCACTATCACACTCAAGGAGAACCCTGGTCAACTTTCTGCTAGGGGAACAAAAATGTCCCAGGACATTTTTCTGAGGACCAGCAATGAGTTGCTGATGATCAGTGATGCTGACAAGGGTATGATCTCTGTGTTTATTCTGCTTCATTTGTCTGCTCCTCCGACACTGTTGCCCACAAAATTCCTTAGGAATATTTAAGTCATTTAGACAAAATTTTAAAGCTGTTACTGCCTTTATCTTCACATTTCTTAATCAACCTTTCCAGGCTGAGATTATAATTATTTCAGCCTCTGAGATTATAAATATTTCAGCCTCTGTTAAAATGTTTTCTTCTTTGTTCTTTATTTGAATCCCTGTGTAGTTAGGATTCCTGTTTATGGAGCCAGGAAATTTCTGTAAACAAGGCCACCATGAATTTTGGCAAGCTTATTAACCTCTCTATTCCTTTCCTTTTTTAAATGCTTAACAATGATTTACTAGAAACTAAGTATAATGATGTTAGGCAAAGCTTAAACAATTTTTAATTTCTGCTGCACAAATAGTTTCTATCAAAAGGATTAATACAAAAATTATTCCAGAGGTCAAAGTTGTTTCAAATGTTCAGATTTTCCAAATTGTTGTGCCATTCCATCATTTTTCAGCAATTCTTCCTACTCTCAGCCCTTTCACTACAGTCTATGTCTTTGGGTTCTGTAATTTAATGCAACATCTCACAGCAACTCACAAAATGTCAAAGAAATGGCTCATTTATTGTAGAAACTGACAAGTTCAAAGCCATAGGTCAGTTTTCAGTCTGAGTGGTTCAGTGGACCCACAAAGGTCTATGGCCTCATAGCTTGGTTCACCAGGTGACTGCAGGCAACACAGTGCAGGCCTCAGATAGCAGCGTGCAGCTGATCTAGATGGAGCCAGATGATCCATGTGGCAGCAGGGGCTACGGGATGATGGACAGATTGGCTTGCCTGGTGGCTGCTTGTGGTGCTTTGCCGAGCAGATGAAACAGCTCAGATGCAGAATCCAGAGCCTTCTAAAAATGAACATTAGTACACATTGGTTCTTTTTTTTTTTTTTTAAGGCTATAAGCCAAATTGCCAAGAAAGTAAGGATGACAACTTTAAGACATTTTCCACCCTGTTGCAACCTCCAGACTGACATCATTGCTCTTCAGTACATTGGAAAAGTCCCTTACAGCAGACTGTCCCAATGCAATTTGTCTTTTAATTTCCTGGTTGCTTCTACAAGGGTGTTGATTGAGCCAACTAAATGAAAACTGTTAATAATTTCAATCTCTTCACCATTTATCATGATGCTTCCAATTGGCCCAGTGGTGAGAATCTTTGTTTTATTGATGCTGAACTGCAATCTATATTGGAGGCTGTAGTCCTTGACCTTCTGCAGTAAGCGCTTCAGCTCCTCAGTTTCAGCAAACAGGGTTGTGTCATCTGCATAACTGCAGATTGTTGATGAGTCTTGCTTCAATCCTTATGCCACATTAGAGTCCATCCTTCAGGTAACCTGTTTTCCATATAAATTATTTGCTATGCATCAGAAAGCTTGACAATGACTAGGGATGATAGATGGAAGGAGAATTGATGCCTTTGAGCTGTAGTGCTTGAGAAGAGTACTGAGTGTACCATGGACTGCTAGGAGAACAAACAGGTTTGTCCTGAAGAGGATGAGAACAGGGTGCTTCTTGGAGTCAAGAATTCTGAAGCTTGAACATGTTGCAAGGAGGGACTGGTCCTTGGAGAGGGATATCATGCATGAGAGGGTAAAAAGAGTGCAGGAGAGGAAGACCCTTGATGAGATGGATTGATTCAGTGACTGGAGTAATGGATGTAGGTGTGTCAGAGACAATAAGGTTGGCATAGGATAGAACAGGATTTAGGGCGGTGTACATAGGGTCATGATGAGTTGGAGGCGACTCGACGGTCCATAATAACAAAAACATTGCTATTTCATTAATATAACAGGTAACCTGCCCCTGAATAAGGTCCTAAGCACAAGAAGCCTAGGATTTACAATTTATCACCAAACAGAGCCATATTACTCAATTCACTGCACCTCAGGCTGCCCTCTGCCTCATTTGGCTATTGGGCCTTTGATATTGAAGAGTTAGCTTCCACCTCCCAGTCATTTTACCAGTCCAAACAGTCATTGACAATTAGACCTTCAGTAGGGCAAGGCAGCTCAGAAACAACTAGGAAGTCTGATGCAGGTGTTCAATCTGGTCAAGTTCTCCAAACATTATTTCATCTTTGTTGTTCAGAGTTTCCTCCAAATTTTAGATTTTAGATTTCTCCCCCTGCATAATCCATACATTCATTCTTTCGCCTTCAGCAGTTCTTTATCTTTCATTGTAATTTACTTTTACCCAACTGCTGCAACTTGTGCAACAGCATCAAGCTGACTTACTGTGCCAGTCCAGCTTTCTGAAAGTAAGACAATTCCAAGTAAATGCTTTCCTCTCAGTCCTTCCTCATCTATTTTGGGTGGGATAATAAAGGTATCTTAATGAACTATTTTGACCACTAGCAAAGCAGTAAAATTCACTGTCAACCCTAGATTCTCAAGGATGGATAAGATACAGTCCACTCCATAAAACCTTAGGGAATTCTTTAATAAACTTTAAATATATGGTTATTATTGTTGTGGTTATATGCTGCTGAGTCACTAGCAACTCATAGCACCTTCATGTACAACAGAAGGATATGGTTATAACATTTCACAAAGGCATTGATCCTGCTTCTAGTACCCACAGTTGCATCCCTGGTCCTGGAACCTTAGAATCCAGCAAGAAAAGACTATTTCAGATAATGTGGGGAAAAATTACACAGAGAAATCACCATCCTCCCCATTCTCTCTTCCATTGATTCCTCCAAAAAAGAAATCAGTCCAGTCGTGATTGTCCCTTCTCCCTTATGCTGAGTGTGAGCACACACTTGTAAAGGCACCTGGACCTTCATCTCCATAGTTTAGTTAACAAGTGTTCCAGTTGTCCATACTAATTCTCTACAAAGTATTACTGTGAGGGTGGTATGTAGCATGTTATGTCTGTTTACTATGATGCTTCTTGGCCCATTTCTGCACCCTGTCAATTTCCTTATTGTAGTTGTTGCTGTGTGCCATCTGGTGAGAACTGACTCATAGCTGACCTTCTAGTGGGTTTGTGGAGGGTATATATCATATGGGAGGGATTGCCTATGGAGATTTCCCAGTGGAGAAGCTGGTAGACTTGAACGACCTGCCTGTGGGTTGGAGGCACAACTTCTTAGCACTAGGCCACTTATTTAGTTCCTTAGTCTGATAAAATATAACATTTTGCTATTGTTGTTGTGTACCATTGAGTCATCTGTGGTACAATAGCTATGAAGCCTGCCCTGTCCTGAGCTAGTATCACCCTCATTGCTCTAGTTACTGTATCAGTCCATCTCATCTGGGGTCTTCCTCTCCTGCACTGCCCCTCCACCCTTCTGAGCATGATGTCCTTTTCCAACCATCGGTTCCTCCTGGTCACATGCCCAAAGTATATGAGATGAAGCCTTTAAATCCTAGCCTCCAAGGAGAAACTTGGTTTCACCCTTTCCAAGATAGACCTATTTGTTTTCATGGTGGTCCATGGAATGTTTAAGACTCTTCTCCAGCACCACAGCTCAAAGACATGAATTCTTCTTCTTTAATCCTTAGTCATTGTTCAGCTCTCTGATGCACAGCAAGTAATTACAAAGACCATGACTTGGATCAGGAACACCTTAGTGTCTAGATTGACATTGTTGCTTCTCAGTACTCTGTAAATGTCCCTGACAGTATATTTACCTAATGCAATTCCTCTTTTGATTTCCTGACATCTGGTGCCAAAAGTGTTGATTGTGGAGCCAAACAAGCTATAATTGTTAACAACCTCAATCTTTTCTCCATTCATCATGGTATTTCCAACTGGCCTAGTAGTGAGAATCTTTGTTTTCTTGATGTTGAGCTTCAATCTGTATTGAAGACTAAAGTCCTTAACTTTATTGCAGCAAGTGCTTCTGATCTGCCTCAGTTTCACCAAATAAGATTGTGTCATCTGCATAATGTAGGTTGTTGATGAGTCTTCAATCTGGATGCCACGTTCCTCCTCATAAAGTTCAGCCTTCTGAATGATCTGTTTTGCATATAGATTGAAAAGATATGGAGACAGGATGCCTCCCTGACACACTCTTTTCCTGATTTTGAACCATGCATTGTTTCCCTTTTCTGCTCTGTTCTGAGGACTGCTGGTACCTCAAAAATAACAGTTACAAATAACAATAACAAATTTGGCACAGTATCTTTTGTTCAAATTTTTGAATGTTATTTTTTGTATTCCCATTTGTAACAAGATATGGGAACTATGTGCAGTGTCTTCTCTTTGGAGATTCTGCCCTATAGCCATCTGTAACCCCTTTCTTATTAGACAAAGAAGGCTTTATGCCACTTTGTGGCTTGGAAGTTGCAAGGGAAATATGTTGAGATACAGCTCATCTCTGAATTGTTATGTCTCCCCAATATCTGTCTGCTCATTTCATGAATCCAAGTGAGTTTATCATATATTCACCAGCTGACTTCATTCACCTTCCAATTCAGAAAAGGAGATTTTCTGATGTGTTTCAACATGCCAAATCTAATGTACCCATTAAATTCCCAGAATACCTTTCATAAAAGTCCATGCCCCAAATAGACTTCCATGATAAAATGGAAATAGTTGATACAGAAACATGCTACTGGGAAAATGTAGAGAAACACCTATAGTATTCATGAGAATGTAATTTCTTTCATCCTAAGTTCTAGCCTTTAATCACTGGAGAAGCTGCCACAGTCAACTGTTACATGTACAGTGAGTGCCTTGTGAACAACAGTCCAGCTTCAGAAAACTGCTTTGTTCATTGATGTCCTTTCCAGATTGCACAGACAACATTTGATGCAGATAACTACTGTATTAAGACTACTAAATAAAAAATACTAGTTGTGGAAGGTAAAAGTATGTCAGTTCAATGAGCTGAGTTGCATGTTATCTTCCTAGCAACAATGGGTTAGATTGGTAAATGGCAAGAGCACATACATTTTTACTAATTTGTTGACGGTGAAAAAGCACTTAGCTATATGGTAAGGTAAATGAGTGCTGTAAAATTGCACTATTAAGGGGAAGTCTTTTTGGGGCATGAACTTTTAAAAGGAACATATGATTAGGCATTATTTTTATGACAATGATCTGGAATAAGAGGTATATTGCAAATTATACAGGATGAGGGAGAAAAGGGGAGGTAGAAAAATGCAATTATGAATAAATATTTTAAAAAGTGAACTGAGGGAAGGAGAAGGGAGGAAAATGTGCAACAGTGAATGACTCTGTGTGTGTGTGTGTGTATAGACACCAGACAGCCCATGATAGTGGTTTCACCATGCCAGCAGTGGATAAGTCTTCCCAACTCTCCACAACCTCACCAGTATTTACTGTTTGATGCCTTTTTAACTTTGCTATCATTGCTGGAATGACATAAAATCTCATAGTTGTCTTGATTTCCATCTCTCTGATAGCTAAGGATTTTGAACATTTCTTCATGAGCTTTTCTTATTATGGTGTTTCTCCAAAATCCCAAAAGGGCATCTCTAGTCTCAAGATAATTTATGTCCTTCTTTCATTGAAGCGGTTCCAAACAATGACCAATAGCAGGTAAGTAATTTCCTTTAAAATGGCATATAACTTGCTACAACTGCTGGACATACTATAATCCAGAATGCCACCTTACTCGAGATTTTCCCCTAAACTCTAGACTGAATAAGCAGACACCTCCTGAATTATGTCTGAAGATGGATCATACTAATTTGCTTAAAAGCAAAGAAACTGGACCTTTTATTCTATGAGTCAGATATAGCCTGAGGTTGCCCAGACCTCTATTTTACATGTGGTGTTCTTCCAAATGGCTTTATGGATGAAAACCAGAAATATTCCCAAACGTAAAATATGTGTCCTTCAAAATCCAAATAGACCTATCAAACACTGGAATCCCTCCTTAGCATTGGGAGTAGGTAGTGACAATTACCCTAAATTCTATGTGAAATGTCAAAAATAACTTTTCTGTTTCATAATTCCTTCAAACTTATGATGTCCCCCTACACCCATACTCAGCTCCTGTCCTCTCCCCTTTCTCTCTTTGCATTTTATACATATCTTACTAATTATCCTTCTAGTTTTTACAATAATGGTTTTACGCAGTATTTGTCCTTATGAGTCTGAGTTATTTCACTCAGCTTTATAGTTATTACCCTTTCTCATGTTGTATAGTATTTTTCAGAATTGTTGCTCCTCAGGGCTGCATCATGTTCCATTATGTTAGTGTACCACAGTTTCTCAATCTAGTAATTTGTTCATCAACATTTGGGTAGTTTCCAAGTTCTTAACTATTGTGAATAACACTGCTATGAACATTGGTGTACAAATCTCTGTTTATGTTTCTCTTCTAGCTTCCTTGGGTTATATTCATAGCAGTGGAATAGCTAGGTCATATAGAATTTCTATGTTCAACTTTTTGAGGAAATTCCAGGCTCTCTTTGAGTGTGGTTGTCCCATTTTAGAATACTACAAACAATGTATAAAAGTTCCAATCTCTTTACATCCTCTCCAGCATTTATGGTTTGCTGTCCTGTTAAACTTTGTCACTGCTACTATAGTGAGATGATATCTCATTGTCATTTTATTTGTATCCCTCTGATTGCCAGTGATTTTGAGCATTTCTCCTTGTTTATGTGGGCCGTCCTACTGTCTTCCTCTGTGAAAATTCTCCCCATGTCTTTTGCTCATTTTGTAATTGGATTATCAATCTTTTCTTTGTGGAGGCCATTTTGTATTCTGTTAACTTTTGTTATGAGACCTTTATTTGAGATGGCATTGCAAAATGCTTGAGTTCCCCACCCCCCCTCCCCCAAGTCAGTAAATTTGTTTGAGTTCCTCCTCTCCCAAGTCAGGAGGTTTCATCTTCACCCTATAGAAAAAAGGTTTTTATGAACACAGGGATTTAATCTTTAGAAGATCCTGTTGTTGTTGTTGTTAAGTGTTGTTAAGTGTTAAGAAGATCCTATTCATTGGTTTTATACTCTCTTAGTTTTACTTACCAGCCTTTTTATATCATAGGCTAACCCTTATATGTTTGGTCCTATTTTGTCTCTTACGATCTTTATAGTTTGGGCTTTACTTCCAGGTCTCTGATTTACATTGAGTTGATTTTTTTAATAAGGTGTGAGATGCTTCACCTTTCTACAGATTGAAGACCAAATTTGTTAACATCATTTATTGAAAAGGTTATTTCCCCATTGCTTAGATTTTACCCCCTTGTCAAAT
>NW_006399858.1:1354793-1359492 GCF_000299155.1 Elephantulus edwardii
GCTTGCATGTGAAATCAGTGAAATTGTTCTGTAGTTTCCACATTCGGTTGGGTCGCCTTTCTTTGGGATAGGAACAAATATCGATCTCTTCCAGTCAGTAGGCCAATCGGTCACTATAGGTAGATGAGTTAATTTCTGGGTTTTTTATTCTGTTCCACTGGGCTGTGTACCAATGTTCCATTGGTCTGTCTTTGTATCACTACTGTGATGTTTCGGTTTTTATAGCTGTGTAGTTGGTTTTGAGCTCGAATAATGCTATGACTCCCACTTCATTTTTCTTTTTCACAAGTGTTTTGCTTATTTGGGATCTCTTTCTTCTCCATATAAATTTGATACTTGTCTGTTTGATCTCCTTGAAAAATGAATTTGGTATCTGTATTGGGATTACATTATACATGTAGATTGCTTTTGGTAGGATTGTCAGTTCCACTATATTGAGTCTTTCTATCCATGAACAGGGAACATTTTCCATTTATTTAGGCATCTTATTTTTTCTAGCAGAATAGTGTTATGTCACTTTCTTCATAAAGGCCTTTTGTGTATCTAGTTAGATTTATTCCCAAATATCTCAATTTGTTGTTGCCTATTGTCAATGGTATTGCCTTATTTGTTTCCACACCTGTGTTCTCTTTGTTACTGTAAAGGAATCCCACTCATCTTTGTATATTGGTCTTGTATCCTGCCACTCTCTTAAACTGGCCTATTAGGTCTAATAGTTTGGGGGGTTTTGTTGAGCCCTTGGAGTTTTCTATACACACCATCATATTATCTGCATATAACAACAATTTTACCACCTTGTTGCTTATTTGATTTCCTCTTATTTTCTTCTCTTGTCATACTGCCCTAGCAAGTACATCCAGTTCAATACTGACTATTGTTGTTGTTGTTATGTGCCATCAAGTCACTTCTGACTCATAGTGACCCCATGTACAACAGCTCAAACCCTGCTCTATCTCTTGCAAACCTTATTGTCTCTGACACACTTATCCCCATTACTCCAGGGATGGAATCAATCCATCTCATCGAGGGCCTTCCTCTCCTGTGCTGTCCCTCCACACTCCCAAGCATGATGTCCCGTTCCAAGGACTGATCTCGTCTTGCAACATGTCCACAGTATGTAAGATGGAGCTTCAGAATCTTTGTCTCCAAGGAACAGCCTGGCTTCACCCTCTCCAGGATGAACTGTTTGTTCTCCTAGCAGTCCATGATATATTCAATACTCTTCTCCAGCACCAATGCTAAAAGGCATCAATTCTCCTTCTGTCATCCCTAGTCATTGTCTAGCTCTCTGATGCATAAAAAGTAATAGCAAAGACTATAGCCTGTTTCAGGTACACCTTAGTCTCCAGACTGACATCATTGCTCGTCAGTACCTTGGAGCTGTCTCTGACAGCAGACCTTCCCAATGTAATTTATCTTTTCATTTCTTGGCTGCTGGTACCAAGAGTGTTAATTGTAGAGTCAAACAAACTGAAGCTGTCAACAATCTCAATCTCTTCACCATCTGTGATGCTTCCAATAGGCCCAGAGGTGAGAATCTTGGTTTTCTTTATGTGGAACTTCAATTCATATTGAAGGTTGAAGTCCTTGACCTTCTGAGGCAAGCGCTTTAGGTCCTCCTCAGTTTCTGCAAGCAGGGTCGTGTCATCTGCATAACAGATTGTTGATGAGTCTACCTCCAATCCTGATGCCACACTTCTCATATAGCCCAGCCTCCAGAACATCGGTTCTGTATATAGATTGAAAAGCTATGGTGATAGAACACATTCTTGATGCACACCCTTCCCAATTTGGAACTATATAGTGTTTCCTTGCTCTGAGGGCTGCCTCCTGGTCCAGAAATAAGTTTCACAGAAGCACAATCAAGTGTTCTGTGATCCCCATTCTTCTCAAAGTTAGCCACATTTTATTGTGATTCAAATACTCCTATGCCTTTGCATAGTCAATGAAGCACAGATAGACTGACTAGAAGTGGTAAAAGTAGGCATCCACCTTTCCTGCTCTTGTCTTTTCAATCTTCTGGCATTTCTGCCTCTCAGTTGTAAGCCATCAAAAGCTCTAAGGAGAAATGTCATGCCAGGTGTCACCTCATTACTGTGTTTTCCTTCTGTCTCACAAAGTGGTCCAGGTTATACTGCATTTTAACAGTCTGATGCCTTCAAGCAAATGTTTTTCTTACTTTATGCCGCTTTTCTAATGGGTTTCAGCACTCACTTGATCTAATTTTATTGCTGAACTATTATCTCAATTTCCCCTAATAGCAAAATTTCGAGTTTTATTTTTAAAACTTTAAAAAAAATTACTACTCATATATTATTTTAGTTTCTAGCGGGACCATTACCCAGATTGCTCAATGTATACGCTGTTTCAACAGCAGAAAGTCGGTAAATTATTATCTGAGAGACCAAATGTGATGAGTAAACCTCTGATGAGTACTCTGCTCTTTTACTGAATACTTCTCTCTTTTATTTTTTTAATTACTTACTCTATAAGTTTGCTATTCTGATCATTGGCCACATTTTTAAGTAACAGTGTGAGAAAGTCACTATGGTAAACATCTTACTTCTCTAATGAATTCCAGAAATAGCTAGAGGATACACATTAAGCCACATTTTCCACTATGAAGGGTTTAGAGTATTTTATAAAGTCATTGTATTTTCTTTATATCAATGCTGTTCAAGGTGTTTATCCTATAGATGCAAATTTTCTATGGACATACAACCTAAGTTCTCTCTATCCTAAGCTCACTTGTGGAATGGAAGTATTTGGACTACATCTTGAATGAATATGTGAAAAAGAGAACATGCCTTCAGGGAATGATATAGGCAGTGTCATGAATGAGCATGAAGTGATAACCAAATAGGGAGAAACCTGGCTGAATAGAGGGGTGATGATACCTCCTTGGAACAACTGAGAGTCCAGCTGATGTTTGAGTAAGAAGGACTCAGGTTGAAGAGATGTTGTAGCTCGACACAGTAATATTAATAAGTCAAGCATTAATGAAAATGCTTTTACCTATGCACATTTCTAGTTTCTAAAGCTCTAAGGTATAAAATAAAAGACCAAATTATTGATACACTTGATAGATGTCAATATTTCAGACAAGGCAATAAATATACATCATGCTTTCCTATAGGAATGTTACATGGTGGTCCTGCATCAGTACTTTAAAAGAAGATATTATCCTATGAATTGTAGAGAAAAAAAGGAAACAGAATGGCCTTAAGTGAGGTGAATTAATAAAATAAGTGCAACAATGGACTTGAACAGAGCAGAGATAATAAGAATGGCACAGGATAATGCAAGTTTTTAATCTGTTGTTCATAGTTCACTATGAATTGTAGTTCACTGGATAGCATCTATCAGCAGCACCACCAGAATTTTAATACTTCAATTGTTTCTTGATTTCTCTTACTCATGTATTAGCTTTCCCATGCATGTGATGTGGTTGAACATAATATATCTGGAGTCAGATGCACTTTCTTGCTCAAACTGGCATCTTAAAAAAGATCTTGTGCAGCAGATTTGCCCAGTGCAGTATATTGTTGACCGCTCCTTCCATGGACTTTGATTGTGGGTCCAAGCAAAATGAAATCCTTGATAACTTTATATTTTTTTCTCCATTTATCATGAAGATCCTTATTGGTTCAATTGTGAGTTTTGCTAGGGGTTTTTGAAGGGATTTTTAAGGGATTTTTTTTTATTGCCGAGATATACTGAAGATTGTAGTTTCTATATTCCTCAGCAAATCTCATTAACTTTCTCCACAAAAGGTTGTATCATATGCACAGTACAGGTTGGTAATAAGTTTTTCTCAAATCCTGATGCTACCTTAATCATCAGATGGATGAAAATAGTATTGTGAAAATAGCATTGAGAAAAATGGGAATTCAAGAAAATGAAATTGTGTTCATGTAAAACCTATATATAGACCTAGAAGACATTGTCTAAACAGGACAAGGAAACAACAATCCATAATTTGAAATCTTGAAAGTTGTGAGTCAAGGTTGTATCCTTTCTCCAATCCATTAGCTGCTCCATGAAAGAAAGATGTACATTTTCCTCTCATCCAACTTACTTTCTTTGAAAACTTGCTACCAGGTCAGCTATGCATTGGTGCTGACTAGAATAACTCAAACTATATGCTGAGCAAATAATTCTAGCTGCTATATGAAGAATAATGTGGCATCAGGATTGGAGGAAGACTTATCAACAAATTGTAGTTTGCAGATGATGCAAACTTGCTTACAGAGAATGAAGAAGATTTGAAATACAGATTATACCTCAACATGAAGGAAATAAACATCTTTACCACTAGACCACTAGGTAGCATCTTGCTAAGTGAAGAATAGTCTGCATTGCCAAATATCTCCCTTTGCTTTGACTCACAATCAACAACCATGGCAACAGCAGTTAAGATATCAAAAGATGAGTCACTTTGAGAAAAACGTGCTGTCCAGTGCCTCTCCAAAGTACTAAAAACAAAATTATGTAAGTTTAAAGACTAAAGTGCACCTGATCCAAGCAATGATATTTTTATTGAAAATATCTGAACGTTGGTCAGTGAATAATGAGGGCAAAGAAGAACCGATGCCATTGAACTGTGATGATGGGGAAGAGAATCGAATATTCCATTGACTGTCAAAATACAAACAAACCTGTCTTGGAGAAATAGCAGCCAGAGGGAGGGATTATGAAG
>NW_006399858.1:1359592-1364457 GCF_000299155.1 Elephantulus edwardii
TTGAAAATATCTGAACGTTGGTCAGTGAATAATGAGGGCAAAGAAAAACCGATGCCATTGAACTGTGATGATGGGGAAGAGAATTGAATATTCCATTGACTGTCAAAATACAAACAAACCTGTCTTGGAGAAATAGCAGCCAGAGGGAGGGATTATGAAGCTTTGCCTCATATATTTTAGGCATGTCGTCAAGATACTGGGAAAAGTGGAGGGTCAGAGGAAGAGAAGATGACCCTCTATAAGACACATTTACACAGTGACTATAAATAATAAAGGGCTCGGGCATGGCAGATATTATGAGGATAGTGTAAGCTAGAACAAGATTCTGATCTGATATTCATAGGATCCCTATGACTCATTGTAGACTAGATGGCATTATCAACAATAGGAGCAATTCATTTTCCATTATTTTTAAACCATGTATTCCACCTTATTCTATTTGAATAACTTTCTTTCATCTATGTTCAGATTGTACATAGCACAGTTTCTATCAAATTGATTCCAACTAAATTTGGTTTCCAAGACTGAAAATCTATGTGGAAGAACACTGCTCATCTTTTTCCTAAAAAACCCAGACTTTTAATTTGGAATTAATTATCTTATGGTTAACACAAGTAACACATCATGGGACCAGAGTTCATGGAGCATAATTATGTAATCTGGATTTTCAAATAGTTGTAATGTTACCCGTAATATCTTATGATAAAAACTATTGAAGGTTTCTGTAGTGTCAATAAAACACTGGCAGAGGTATCACAAAGGTGGTTTTGCCAGGGCAAGGCTCATCCATTGCATTCTGGGTGTGATGATCCCTGCAATTTACCTCTAATGCAGGAAACTCAATTGCATCATTTGTGGTAGTGGGGAATTGCATGCACATTAACTCCTTTAAAAAAATTATTTGAATTTTTGGAAATTCTCTATTGATGTAATGTGCCACCTATTTAATTTTCTTCAACAACGTTTTCCTTCCGTTTGTTAATAATGATGTTTCTATGTGCCATCAAGTAATTTGTGACTAATAGTGACACAATAGCTCTGACCCTGCCCTATCCTGAGCCAATCTCATTGTCTCCGACATACTTGCCCCTATTACTTCAGTCACTGTGCCAATCTATGTCATTCAGGGTCTTCTCTCCTGTGTTGTCCCTCCATCCTTCCAAGCATGATGTCATTGTCCAAGGACTGTCTCAAAGTATGTGAGACAGTTTCAAAAATTCTTGCATCCAGAGAGTAACTTGGTTGCACCTTCTCCAGAACAAACATGTTTGTTCTCTTGGAAGTTCATGTTGTGTTAAATGTTCTTCTCCAATACCACAAGCCAAAGGCATAAATTTTTCTTCTGTCATCCTTAGTCATTGTCCAGCTTTCTAATGCATAGCTAAGACTATGTCCTGGATGAGAAACACCTTATTCTCTAGGGGGACATCTTTGCACTTCAGCAGTCTAGAGTAATTCCTGACATTAGACTTTCCGAATCTAATTTATCTTTTGATTTCCTGGCTGCTGTTTCCAAGAGTGTTAATTGGAAAGCAAGCAAGCTGAAATTTTAAAAAATATCAATCTCGATCTTTAGCATGATGCTGCCAATTTGGCCCAGTGGCAAGAACCTTTGTTTTCTTAATGTTGAGCCTCAATCCATATTGAAGACTACAGTCTTTTACTTTCTGCAGCAGATGCTTCAGGTCCTCCTCGGGTTCAGTGAGCAAGCCTGGCTGTGCCATTTGCAATAACACAAGGTTTTTGTATTCTTTTGAATCACTTTTCTTTGGAATTGGCACAATATGAAGCTCTTTCGGTCAGATGACCTTATATCTATTCCACATTTCTTGGCAAATGTAATTGAATGCTTCTAGTTTTGCACTTATTTGTTTTAACATCTCAATTGATATCTCATCAATGCCTGAAGACTTTTTAATTCAATGCAGCTTAGAGTTCTTCCTTAATTTATGTTAGATCTTGATCATATGCTATTTCCTGAAACAGAAGGAAATAAAATAGTCTTGATACAATACATTCCACTCATTTGTTTTTGAGGCTGCTTGTGTCATTTAATATATTGTCCAAGAATCTTTCGATTATTGTAACGAGTCTAATTTTCCCCCCTTCATTTATTTTGGCTTGAGAAATGCCTAATGTGCTCCTCCTTTTTGGTTTCCTAATTTTGTATATTTTATTTTAATATTTTGTGTTTTTGAGATGTCCTTTGAAATCTTACGTTTAGCTTTTCTACATTATTCTATCAATTTGCATTAGCAAATTCAAGAGCGAGTTTCAGAGTGTCTTGTGACATCAATTATTGGTCTTTTCCTTTTGCTCTTAAATGACCTTTTTCTTTCTTCACATATGATTTCCTTGACATCATCCCACTCATTTCCTAGTCTAGAAGTTGGATAATAAATAAGGAAACAAAATTGATCCATAAGATGGTCTCTAAATTTAGATGGAGTATATACTTCAGGATCTAGAAATTACTTTCTTAACTATGAAAGCAATTCCATTTTTTCCCCACCTTTTCATCTCCAGAGTAATATATTATATGATCATCCGACTCAAAATGCCCCATGACGGTCCATCTCATCTCCCAATGCCTAGTATGTCAATATTTATGTGTTCCATTTATTCCTTAACAATGTCTAATTTTCCTACATTCATTGTTCTCACATTCCATGTCCCAATCACAAGTGTGTACTTACAGCTGTTCCTCTTCCTTTGTATTTCCATACTTGAAAGCTCAACCTCAGTTGCCCTTTCTGTTGTTCTGTTGTGCATAGGGTTTTCAGAGGCCTGCTATTTCAGGAGTGGACGGCCAATCCTTCTTCCCAGTCTGTTTTAATCTGAATGTTCAGATTTAGAAGTATCAGGTAGACCAGCATTTTACAGAAAAAGTGAAATATATATCCCTTATTGTGGAGTTAACCATTAGTATCAGTGTTGTCCCTGCCTTTGGCACACGTGTCTTTACCCACATATTTCCCTGTTCCACTGCCCACCAGGATACCCATCCACTTCTACCCACTCCCTTCAACATCTATCTCCCGTTGTCTAGCCCTTGATCTGATAGCTTACATCTGAAGCTTCCTTGGCTTCTATGATTCCAAAGACATCAGTTGCTGATAGTTTCTTATGCTGTAACCAGTGTCTCTTAAGTTTAGTGGTAATGTTTCCTGAGCAAAGGTAATGTGTCCTGTAGAACTGGTGTGTAGATAGGTTTTATTGGCCCGAGGACCGCACTGAGGCTCAATGTCAAGAAGACAAAGATTCTCACCATTGGACTAATTGGCAGCATCATGATGGATGGTGAAGAAATTGAGATTGTTCACAGCTTTAGTTTGCTTGGCTCCACAGTTAACATTCTTGGCACTAATAGCCAGGAGATTAAAAGACGTATTGCCATGGGAAAGTCGGCTGTTAGGAACCTCTCCAAAGTACTCAAGAGCAATGGTGTGTCTCTCTGGAGGCTAAAGTGCGTCTGATACAGGCCATGTTCTTTGCTATCACTTGTTATGCATCAGAGAGTTGGACACTGACTAAGGAGGATAGAAGGAAAATTGATACCTTGGAGGTGTGGTGCTGGAGAAGAGTACTGAGGGTACCATGGACTGCCAAAAAACCAAACAGATTCATCCTGGAAAGGGCTAAACCGGGTGGCTTCTTGGAAACAAGGATTCTGGGGCTTTGACTAACATACTTTGGACATGTCATAAGGAGAAACCGGTTCTTGGAGAGGGACATCATTCTTGGGAGGGTGGATGGACAACACAGGAGGGGAAGACCCTCTATGAGGTGGATTGATTCAGTGACTGGGGTAATCAGGATGGGAGTGTCAGGGACAGTGCGATTGGCACAGGACAGAGCAGAGTTAAGACTGTTTTACATAAGGTCACTATGAGTTGCAAGAAACTCGACAGCACATAACAACAACAACAACAACATACACTTTAGGTAATATTTTAGTTGTGGCTAACCTGTTTTCATTTTCTTTAGATACAATTTAAATCATATAAGAAATTTATTGTCTCTTTTACAGTCAACCTGCAATTGTTCTGACTGATAACATTGAGCTTCTCCAAAGTCTCTGTCCACAGATGTAGTAGTGAGTTGACTTTGAAATCTTAGGTTATCAGTCATTATGTATTTATTAATTTTCAAATATTTTTATTATTAATATATATTTGAAGCTAGGAATTTTTCTAATTTTATGTTGTGCCACTTTATAAAATTAAGATTTTAAAAGCTTTATTCCAGCCATGTCATTACAGGGGGCTCTGCTTTAGCTGACAGATCTTTCAGAGTCTATTTTTGTCCCACTTCTACTGAGTCACTCCCCACTCATTGTTGTCCCCCATTGGTTTTCTAAGGTGGTAAATCTTGAGGAGAAGAGACTACCTGTCTTCATCCCATAGAATAAGTGGTGGATTTGAACCACTAATGTTTTCATTACTAGTCTGATGCATTACAATCTTTGTCACCAAGGTCAAGCAGTCATATTTTTTATTGTTTTCTAATGTGAGACGTTCATCTTCCAAGAGCGTAGAAGACA
This sequence comes from Elephantulus edwardii, assembly GCF_000299155.1. Taxonomy (NCBI): domain Eukaryota; kingdom Metazoa; phylum Chordata; class Mammalia; order Macroscelidea; family Macroscelididae; genus Elephantulus; species Elephantulus edwardii. The sequence continues at coordinate 1,364,136 of NW_006399858.1, forward strand.
GTATTCAATCATCTATTAGTATGGTTTTCTTTGGCCATTTATTCAAAAGTAGATTGCCATATCTTCCTTCCTAGTTTGTCTCATACTGGAAGCGTTGCTAAACCTCTCTGCCATGGATAGTCCTGTTAGTATTTGAAATATTGGTGGCATAACTTTAAATATTACAGTAGCATGCATACCACCACCACACCGGTACAACAAACCTAAATATGAATAAGAGAGTCAAAGGATAGGCATTACATTATTAAAGTGTTGTTGTTGTTGTTATGTGCCGTGGAGTCGCGTGCGACTCATAGCGACCCTATGTACAACAGCACTAAAC
>NW_006399858.1:1368302-1369570 GCF_000299155.1 Elephantulus edwardii
GGCCAGGAGCTGATTGTGGAACAGACCACCAACTACTCATATGCAAATTCAAGCTAAAGCTGAGGAAAATTAAACCAAATCCAAGGCAACCAAAATTTGACTTTGAGTCTATCCCACCTGAATTTCAGAACATTATTAAAGTAATAAACCAAAATTCATTGTGAAGCAAGATATGACGACTATGGAACAACTGTATCTCTGTCCTTTAGAGTCATTATGAGTAAGAATTAGCTTTAAAACAATGGATTTGGTTTATTTTTGATACTTTGGACATGGTATCAGAAGAGACCAGTCCTTGGAAAAAGACAACATGCAAAGGATCAGTGAAAGAAAGAATGATCTTCAGTAAAAGGAAGTTGATACAGTGACTACAATAATACGCTTGAGGATGTTGGAGGTCATGAGAACAGGACAGGACAGGGCAAATTTCCAATTCCTTGTTCATAGAGTCACTATCAGTCATTGATGACTTGAAGGCACCTAAGAACAAAATGGGTGTGTGAACCCTTCCCCTTTCCTGATTAGATGAAAGAATAAATTATATAATTGAATTCACAGTTCAAGAAATGTGGGCATGTTTGGATAGCACTGATGAAAGAAGGAAAGGAAATATAATTTCATTAAGCGTGTATTATGTTTAATCTTTGAGCTATGTTTCAAACACATAAATATATGTACTATTGATTGAATGTTGTATTTGAAACAATGGAGACAGGAAAGATAGCTGATTTTGCCACTATCCATAGAGACAATTCACTCATAAAAAATTTGAACTGAGGATGTGAGTTGTGGAGAAATGAGTAGTTAGTTAGAGACAGAAGATGTGGAATATATTTGGGAGTTCTCAACAATCCCAAGGGAGCTCTGGTTGCCTAGTGGTAAGAAACTGCACTGCAATCCCGAAGGCACGTGGTTTAAATCGCCAGCAGCTCCATGGGAAAGGATAGGCAACCTCCTCCCCTGTGATAAACTGCCTCTGAAAACCTATTGGAGGAACAGCTATGAGTCAGTTCTGACTTGACCGCACACAACAGCAACTACAACAATTGCATGAAAGATGGGCCCGCTAGAAATGCTGAGCTCTTGAAAGAAATAAAATCACTGTAAACTTCATTCAAGAAAAGCTTGGAAAAACTTTAGTAGTCCTAATCCACAACATAAAGAGTCTTCCCAGTATTCTGAAAAATTTACAACCAGGAGAAGATAAAATAGATGAATGGGACCTTCTAAGAATCAAATCCCTATGAACATCCAGAAACTTCTCTAAC
>NW_006399858.1:1370620-1375738 GCF_000299155.1 Elephantulus edwardii
TTAAAAAAATCAGAAGTCTACAAGCTTAGTCCCAGAAAGTAACAAATATCAGAGCAAGACATAATGACATTATACAAAAAGCAGTTGTACATGCTTGTGCTAGTATAAAGACATATTTTGCTTCATTTATATATTTTTGAAACCAATCTTCCACAAAATACATCTCTACTCACTCACTCATTCACTCACTCACTCACTCACTATGATCAAGTCAGAACCAATTCATAACTGTGTATCTAGTAGGTTTTCAGAGGCTGTAAATTGGAAGAGAGAAAATTTGCCACTTTTCTCCTCCAGAGAAGCTGGTGGATTTGAAATACCAATCTTTTGGTTGGCAGCACAACTACATTCATTCATTCATCCATTCATTCATTCATTTGTCATGAGACATGAGAAAATTATTCAGATGTCAACTAAGTTTAGGGATGACTGGATTAAAATTAAATTCTTTCCTCTAAAACTTCTGAGAGTGTATAACTCAAAAGTGCATAAATCAAATCTCTAATAAGGTATGACATAGAGTTTTTAAAAAGGTGCTTTTGTCTTGTAGTGATGTTACGTACTGTCAAATTCATTCTAATTCATAATGATCCTACGCCGTTCCTGCACTCCTCACAATCTCTGCTATGCACAAACCACTTGTCAGCCACCTCAGTGAGCATCTTTCACTCTATCTCTGACTCTTCAGCTTCCCAAACATGATGGTCCCTTCCAAGGACTTGATCTTCCTATAACATGCCCAGAAGAAGTAAGATGATGTCTCATAATCCTTGTGCCCCAAGAGCACCTTGACTATACTTCTTCTAAGACAGGTCTGTTTGCTGTCATGGCAGTGCACATTGTTATTGTTCTTGTTAGGTGCTGTCTAGTCTGATAGGACTCACAGTGTCCTTATCAACAGCCAACCTGAAAGAGCCCATAGATTGTTTTTTTGTGTTTTTGGTTTTTTTTTAACAATTTGCTCTCCAGTCAACTCCATGTTTGTCAGAACATAATTGAGGGGTACAAAGTTTTCAGTGTGTGAACTTATGAGAGAGGAGCTTACAAGACCTTTCCTTCAAGGCCGCTCTGGATAGACTCAAACCCCCAGCCTTTATTTAGGAAGCAAGCACATTTACAATGCCTCAGAATAACCTTAGTATCTCCTAACACCAGCTTTCTATAGGGCAAAAACTGTGAAATGCTATTCTCAATCACATTTTAAAAATGTAACATCAATAGATTGAAAGTCAAGATGAAAGTACTCATGGAGTATATGAGAACCATTGATACTAAATTTTCCTTTAAAATCAAGGAAGGTTGCAAAAAGGAGTGCTTTTCCAGACAAATTCACTTCTAGTGAAAAAAGACAACATAATAAAAGCAAATAAAATACCAGGAAGGGAAAAGAGATATTTAAAAAAAAATTAGTGCAAAAATATATAAGAGTTGGCTAAATTTAATCAATTATTTTGCAATATTTCCACTTTGACTGTTGAGAAATGTGAGGGGGGAGACAATTGCTTTTTATTACACAATTTTGGTGCCTACTAGGGGTTATGGAATTTTATTCCTAAAAATAGCCTAATTAATAAGTGTTAATATTCCATTTCACAGCTAAACTGGAAATTAACCTTCAGAAAGGTAGAATAATGAGAATGTACTATTAGAAAGTTACGGCACTTAACAACAACGAGAGAGCTCTGTTGGCCTAGCGAATAGAAAGTTTTACTACCAAGCCAAAGGTGGGTGGTTTTAATCTGCAGCTCTTAGATCTGGTTTTAATCGTTTTGTTCAAACATTCTTCTAAGTGGTAGAGCACTGGTCTGTCCATTTGCTGTGCAGAGGTAACTTGTGGTTGCTGTGAAGCTGAACACTGTGACACTGATGTGTCAAATGCGGTAATGGTTACCCATGGTGGACAGTGTTCGGTGGAGCTCCCGGATTAAAGCAAGCTTGGAAGCAGGATTGGCATCCACTTCCATAATAGCTTGCCTCCAGAAACTCTATGAATTTGGAGAAATTATGAAAGTTGTACAAGTGTTCGTTCATAGGGTCTCTATGAGTCTCCTACAACTCGACAGCACTTAACAACAAGAGCAGCTACGTAGCTCTCAAGAAAAGGGGAGAAATTTAATTGACCTTTAAGAGTTAAACTACAGATCCAAGATGGCGGTGGAGGGAGAGACAGCGTGGTGAGCTGCAGGAGCAGCGAACCACTTAAAGCAGAGCCACTATGGCCTTCTACAGACTTTGGTTTATTGATAACTGAACAGTTAAACAGTTGATGACTGGCCCTCAGTGAAGATCGAGGCTCAATAACAGGAATTCAAGGATTCCCAAGGAGGAATGGGTGAGTCTCGCGGCTCCCGACACCCTCCCTCAGAGCCCGTGCCGCGCCTCACATCCGCCGCAGCTCCATGAGGCTTCTACAGCCAGAACCAACGGATTCCCTCACCCAGGACGGATGCTGGGCACTGGTCCTCCTCAAGACTGGTGCAGTGAAGCTGCCACACTGTCGCAAGGTGGACTTGTGCTGGAGAGAATTCTTGGAGCCAGGATGGCTGCAGTGGGGGAAGCGGGCGTCTGCTGGCCACCTGCACAAGAGGGGTCGTGTGCCCACTGGGGGCCTGCGTGCCCTGCCATCTGCAGGTTTGGGTTTCCTCGGACAGGCCAGAGAAGACTATCACCTATGTAATGGATTGCTGAGTCACTGTGAGTCTGATGACACTTAATAGTGGCAGCACACACAAGAGGACCGACTTCCTAAATGCACCACATATTTTGTTCTGTTGAATGCTTCTGCCAAAAGATGGTTAGACATGGGGGGAGTCTGTTCACAATTCTCAGGTTCCCTTTACCATATATAAAGGGGAAGGGCAGTGACACCTACTTCAAAATATAGTATGACCACTTATGGGGAGTAAAAGTGGTGGTGCTGGAATTGCAGACACTATACCGGACCACATAGTCCTCGGTCAGGCGAGGGGACCAGACTGGGGTAGGGGCAATTGGAGGGGGAGTATACCAGCCAGCTCCTGGGGGGTGTTGCCATGCTTGGGGCAGGCTGCCCTTGGCCCCCGGCTTGGAGCGAGCTGTCACGGCCCTCAGGGTGAGCTCCTCAGTCCCCAGATTGTGTCATCTAACCCCTGGGTGGGGAAGAAAGAAAAAAAAAAGAATGCCTAGGGTATCTGGGCCACCTTCTGCCACCCTCTTCCCCAGTAAACCTGAAAGCAACACCCTCAAAGCCCTTCTATTTGTAACTCAAAAGTTTGTTCTCTCTAGGTTTGCTCCCTTTCCTATAGGTAACCTTAACACTGAGTTTTACTCCAGAATTGAACTTCAACCCAGTGCCAGTTACAAAAAGGAAATACAACTGACAGATAAGGAAGCAAAGGAGGATGGAGCCTCTGGGTTCAACCAGCCATCCCCACTGGACCCACCTGAGAAAACACTTTGCAGTTCAGAGAGGAGCAAATGACAGGGAAATATCTTCTAACAGAACAAGAAGGCAAGCAGCTGTAACCCAAGATCACCAGTAAGGTGATAAAGCGTCCTCCCTTTCCCCCTTTATATCTATGCCCCTGTTGAGCATGAAGAAGCCAGAGAGACAGCATCCAGTTCCCAAATCAATAAGACAGTTGGTTTAATTACCATTGGAAAATGCTTGTCATTCCTCTGTAGCATCTGGTCCCCACTGGATCCTCATCATTTCCTTCACCTGCTCCTCCCACCGACCAAACTGTGCAGCTCTGCTACTGCATCCCTGCCCATCCTCATGCTTCTGCCCCCAGCCCTCACCTCCTTGTACCCCCAATATGCTTTTCCCAATTAAAAAAAGAGTTAAACTACAAAATCAACACAACCTTTCATCAGAGTAGAGAAAGACAGAATCAAATAAATGATAAAAAAAAATCTCAAGGCTGTATATCTTTACTGTAACCTGATTAGTCAATCAAGTTATATTTATTATTATACATAAAGATAGGAGGTGGGACTAAGAAAAGGAAAGTAGGTCTTATGTGAAAATTTAGAGAAAAATAAAATAAGGGAGACCAAATTTGTCAGGCATACCTAAACACTAGCCAGGGAAAAGGTAAATCTGACAAATCAAATTCAAACTTTTTCCACCTCCCCCCCCTTTTTTTTCACCAACCCACATTGGCCATCATAGTGTTAGAAGCTTTAGTGGCCCAGAGCACAAAGCTGCTCTGCAATCACAAAGACACGAGGTTCGAGGCCATCAGCTACTCCGTGGGAGAAAGATGGGCAGTCTCCTCTCATGTGAGAACTGTCTCTGAGAACCCGCCAGAGGGTCAGCTATGGGCCGGTTTTGACTCTTCAGTACAAAAACAACAACAACAACAACTGACCACACTAGGGAACTCTTGTCACGCAGTCTGTAGAATTGTTCTGCTAACCCAAACTCTACAAAAAAAATTCCACACCCATGCTGAGAGACCTTGGGTGGTGAAAACACACTTGCTATTAACTTAAAGTTTGCTAGTTCAAATCTACTCAGATGCATCTCAGAAAGAAGCGGGGCATGGGTGGGGTGGGTGGGGTGGGAAGTCAACCTTTAGGAACCCTATGAAACAAGTCTACTCTAAATTGCCTAATGTCACCATAAATCATAATTCACCTGGCAGCAACTGGTTATACCTGTGTTTGCTGCCAAGCAATGAAAGAGAGAAAAGCATCCCCTACCAGTAACCAGATGTTGACACTGAGGTTCGAGTTATCCTAGAGAGTGATCCCACAAGCCCCTCCACAGTAACTCCAGCTTGGTGGCAGGGAGAGGTGACTGGGGAAGAGTAAGCTACAAGTGGTTCCTTCAGTCTACTTCAGTAATAAATGAGGGGGCCTTCAAGCCCATTTTTTTTTCAATAGCATTTTTTTAATTTTCCTTATTCATTGCTTCACTTTTAAATGCGTATGAGGCGATTGACAGTATCATAGCATGTTTGTAGCAGGAACACTTTGGACCTTAAGTGACCCCATCTTTCTTAACAGTATAGAAAAGCCTTTTTTTCCCAATATATTTTTTTAACATTTAAAAAAAATTTTTTTACAGAAGTTTTGGATTTCCATTCATTCATTGCCTCAATTTTCTCCCTGTCCACCCCTCCCCACCAGCTC
>NW_006399858.1:1376446-1387680 GCF_000299155.1 Elephantulus edwardii
CCATTTCTGACATATTAACTTCCTTGAATGAGGTGGGAATGATGATAACATAATTGTTTATGTAAAGCAAGTGAAATTTATTTATAATCACATTTTAAAAAAATTTTCTTCTATATTGGTTTGCCTACAAAAATCATATGCATTGTGTTCCACACTATCCTTCATTCGCATTCATTTCCATTCATTGCATTTTATAAAATTAATCATGGGGTCACACAATTTGATGGGTGGAGAGAGGGATGGTAAAGGAAAGGTAAAAAATTCTGTGAAAAACAATGAACTTTGTATGTAAACTGGCATAAAAATTAAAAAAAGAATATATAATACCAAAAAAATTGTTCTCTGTGAACCAAAAAAAATCATTAATTGTTGCACAATTTCCTCCTTCTCACTCCAACCCAGTCCGCTTTGCTATGCACCTCTTATTCTCGACTGTTGTAATGCAAATAATGCCTAATCATATATTCCTTTTAAACAATGACAAAAAAACAAATTAAAAAATAATAATCACTATTGGACTATGGCTACCATTACCCCTTCTTTCCAGATCCCCACTGGATTTTTCCTTTTTCCTTTACCCCTTCCCTCCACCCAATAAATTGTGTGACCCTAGGGAAAACTGCATAAGACAATTATTGTAAAAATAGGATAGCTACCAAAATGTGTACGGGGATCCAGTGGAGGAGAGGTGGGATAAAGGGGTGAAAATGGACAGGCAGAGATTATGGGATCACACAATGTGGGATTGTAGTAGTAGTACAAGTGTTTACCACTAGAGCCGCATTCTCACTCACTCGATATATACTCGAGATACAAATAATTTGTGTCAGCTACTAAACAGATCAATCCTGTTGGAAGATTTTAATCTTCCTGTTTCAATGGCCAAGGATGATTTTTTTCTGCCCTCTTTACATGGCTGTATGCTTTGCATTCCTCTTACTTCAGCTACATGCTATTTCATCACTAAAAATTTGTCCCAAAATTTAATTGTCCAAATCTACATAACATTCTCTTATCACCCAGTTGGTCTATCTTTTTAAAAATTTGTATTTTGGTTTCTTAAATTCTGGGTTGTTTTTTTTTTGTTTTTCATCCTGAAAGATTATTTCTTCTTGGACTACTATAGTTTAAGTGTCTCACCTCATGTACATACATAGGCACACATATGCACAATATTTTGAGCAGACAGCTTTCAGTTTAGTATTAATCTACTCTCATTAAACATTGAATGAGTTATCATTAGATTTCTTGTTAATTGCCTAATTTTTTTTGTTTTAAAATTTTATTGAGGTATACTATGCATTTAATCAGTTTCGCATATAGAGACTGAAAAGGTACAGTAATAGGGCACATCCCTGGGATACACCCTTCCTAATTTTGAGCCATGCAGTGTTTCATTGCTCTGTTCTGATGACTGCCTCCTGGTTCAAGTATAGACTTTGCAGAAGCACACTGGAGTGTTCTGGGATTCCCATTCTTCTCAGAAATAGCCACAGCTTGTTGTGATCCACACAGTCTAATGCCTTTGCATAGTCAATGAAACACAGGTAGACATTCCTCTTGTACTCACTGTTTTCAGCTAAGATCTATCTAACATTAGCTATAATAACCCTAATACCACAGACTCCTCCAAATCCAGTCTTGAACTTCAGGCAGGTCTCTGTTCATGTGCTATTCCAGTCGTTTTTGGATAATCTTCAGTAGAATCTTGCTTGCATGTGATATGAAGAGAAATGTGGCATCTGTATTGGAGGTACACTCATCAACAATATGCTTTACAAAGATGACACAACTGTGCTTGCTGACATGAGAAGGATCTGAAGCACTTGTTGCAGAAGGTCAAGAACTGCAGCCTTCAACATGGATTGAAGCTCAACATAATCATGAGGTTCTAAAATTTGTTGGATATGAGGGTGAAGGAAATGGAAAGAATTTATTCTTTAAAACAACGTATTCAAATTTTGTAAATAAAGTAGTAGAAAATTTAAAAAGGCAAAACAAAAAGATTCTCACCACTGGGCCAATTGGCAGTATCATGATGGATGGTGAAGAGATTGAGATTGTTAACAGCTTTAGTTTGCTTGGCTCCATAGTCAACACTCTTGGAACCAGTAGCCAGGAAATTAAAAGATTAATTACATTGGGGAAGTCTGCTGTCAGAGACTTCTCCAAAGTACTGAAAAGCAACAGTGTCAGTCTGGAGACTAAGGTGCACCTGATCCAGACCATAGTCTTTACAATTGCTATGCATCAAAAAGGATGATAGAAGGAGAATTGATGCCTTTGAGTTATGCTGGAGAAGCATATTGAATATACCATGGACTGCTAGGAGAACAAACAAGTTCATCCTAGAAAGGGTGAGACCAGGCTGCTCCTTGGAGGCAAGGATTGCGAAGCTTCGTCTGATATACTTAGGACATGTTGCAAGGTGAGACCAGTCATTGGAGAGGAATGTCCTGCTTGAGAGGATGGAGGGACAGTGCAGGAGAGGAAGATCCTTAATGAGATCGATTGACTCAGTGACTATAGTAATGGGGATGGGTGTGTTACAGACAATAAGATTGCACAAGACAAAGCAGGGTTGTTGTACATAAAGTGGCTATGAGCCATAGACAACTCGATGGCACAGAACCACCACTACAACAATACCATGCATACAAAAATACACAATTCTTGATTACTTTTAAACTTATAAGTTAGTGCAGGCTACAGCAAGAGAAAAATAAATAGTTGAAAGAAATATGAATACTGTGATCTGTCATTACAATGACAACTGGCTATTTTGCTGCTACATTTTATTTTGGGGTGGGGTTTTTTTTGTCTGTTTGATATGAATTTCCCCTTAAAAATGAATTTTTTCAGCAACCTGAAGACTTCATACTTCCAAAGCCCAAACAGAGAGATTGTTCCAAATTTATCAAAGCATCAGATCCCACCCTCAGTAATTTGAAATATCCATATCTTTCTTTCATCCATATTCCTTAGCACAACCCAGCTTTCATTTATTTCTTATTTAGAACCTCCACAGAATTGAGTACAATTATCAAATGGTGGGCTTGGGAATTGATAGACATATATTAAGGGAATTCTGATGGCCTAGAGGTAAGAAGCAGCGCTGCAATCCCCAAAATATGCAGTTCGAACCCACCAGCTGCTCGATAGAAGAAAAATGGGGCAATCTCCTCCCTTGTGATGAACTGCCTCTGAAAACCTGCTGGAGGGTCAGCTATGGGTTGGTTCTGATTCAATGGTACACAACACAAAACCAAAATACATTAAGCACATAAATACAAAGTAATTTATACATGGAAGTTAACAGTCATCAAGTTGGTCCTCACCTCATGGTGATCTCAAACATAATAGGATAAAACATTGCCCAGATCTGAACCATTTTTCTAACTAGCTATTAATCAGGCCAGTCCTGAGGAGACCTAGAAGAGTCTGTCATGAATGGACTGAGAGGAGCCCATACTGAGGGGTTCAAGAGGGGTCTATTGTTAGGCTGCCAAGAGGAAGTGTGCATGACTACAGAGGGATGGTTAGGGCTCCTCGTGTTATGTAATGTAGCTAGTATTCCAGGCATTGCCTTATGCTTCCTAACATGGAACTATTCTTGTTCCTTCCAAGTTAATGTCTATTCCAGGCTACCTCCTATCCATGTAATTGTGAGTACACGTGAGTTCTACATGGTCATAGAACCTCAACAGAGAAGCCAGGAGTGAAGGTATGCTGACCTCCTCCTAATAGGAATAATTTTGGGGCTGATGTTGACTCTCATTCTTCCTGAAGTGAGACAAGATTTGACATCATTCCCAGCACACTGTTGATGTCGTTGTTAGGTGCCATCAAGTATGACTCATAGCAACCCTATGAACAACAGATCTGAGCCCTGTCCTATCCTGTGCCATCCTCATCGTTTCTTGAGCCCATTACTGCAGTCCTGTGTCAATCTTTCTGATTAAGGAGTTTGGTTGCGTTTTTTTCCCTCTTTTGCCTACCCTCCATCTTTCCATGAGTGATGTCTATTTCCAAGAAATAGCTTCTCCTAACAACATGACTAAAGTATGTGAAATGAAGCTTTAAAATCTTTCTCTCCAAGGGGAATTCTGCATGGACTTTCCCTAAGACATATCCGTCTGTTCTTTTGCCAGTCAATGGGATATTCATTACTCTTCTTCAGCACCACAGTTCAAAGTCATCCACTCTCCTGTCATCCTTAGTTACTGTCCAGCTCTCAGTTGCATAGTAAGTGAGTGAAATGACTATGGCCTGAATCAGGTGCACCTTAGTCTTAAAACTACCATCATTGTGCCTCAGTAATTTGGAGAGATTTCTGATTGCAAGTTTGTAAATTTCAAATGTGTCCTAATCTCCTGACAGCTGACACCAAGGGTGCTGAGTGTAGATTCAAGTAAGGTGAAATCACTGACAATTTCAATCTTTTCTCCATCTATCTTGATTTTGCTTACCAGTCTAGTGATAAGGTTTTTTTTTCTTGATGTTGAGATGTAATCCTTATTTTTTTCCACAGAATAGAATTTTTTTTATTTAACATTTTTTCATTGTTGCATATTTTCTTCCCTGTTCCCTCCCCACTCCTCCAGCCCTCCCTACAAAGCAACAGTTGTTCCAGATTGTTGTCATATATATAATTCCTTATCATACAAAAGCTGTAATCTGTAAAAAGAGCAAGGGCCATGTGGGGAGCACTGTATTTGACCTTTACCAGCTTCACAGGGGGGACCATCCCTGACACAGCATCAATAACACAAAATTAATTCCCATGTGGTCAGACATGACCCCCACATTTACATGCCTCCTTCTGCTTACACCAATCTGCATGCTTTGCTGGGGCCAAAATCTGATGTAATCGCTCACAGATCACACAGAACCATATTGGGAAAGTCAAAATCTTCTAATACATATCAATAACAGAGTAAGATCCAAACAGTTCCTAAAACGTGTACTCAGGCACCTCAGCCTCGAGTCTCATGGCTTTAAGTGCTTCCAAGTTCTTGGTCTTGCATTGTATTCCCCCCACCAAAGTCCCATCTCATGTCAATTCTCCAGTTCAGCTATGGCTGCTACTGACATTCTGAAGCATGTCCTACATTTTCCTGTCTCCTCTTCACGGCGATGGAAAAGGTCCCTTTCCTCTTTGCTTGCTGGGGAGGATTCTGATCTTTGTGACTAGAACCATTCAATTTATTAGCAAGACTAGGCAATTCTCTTCTAGATTGTTGAGACTGGCCAATCTCCTTATAGAATGGTAGATAGCCAATCCCTTTGTGGATAAGCCAACAAGCTTTATTTGAATAGTACTATAGTTAACAGTTTTCGTTTACTTGGTTCCACAGTCAACACTCTTGGTAACAGCAGCCTGGAAATCAATAGACAAATTGCATTGGTAAGGTCACTTGTCAGGGATCTCTCAAGAGAACTGAAGTGCAACGATGTCAGGCTGGAGACTAAGGTGCGCCTGATCTGGGCTATAGTCTTTGCAATTATGTGCTATGCATCAGAGAGTTGGACAGTGAATAGGGATGATAGAAAGAGAATTGATGCCTTTGAGCTGTGGTGCTGGAAAAGAGTGTTGAACATACCATGGACTGCTAGAATAAACAGGTTTGTCCTGGAGAGGGTGAAGAAAGAATGTCCCCTGTGGTCAAGGATTCTGAAGCTTCGTCTGACATACTTTGGTCATGTTGCAAGGAGGGACTGGTCCTTGGAGAAGGACACCATGTTTGGGAGAGTGGAGGGATAGTGCAGGAGAGGAAGACCCTCTATGAGATGGATCAATTCTGTGAGTGGAGTGGTGGGAATGAATGTGTTTGAGACAGTGAGGTTGGCACAGGATAGAACGGCATTTAGGGATCTTGTACATAGGGTTGCTATGAGTCGCAAACGACTCGATGGCACATAACAAGAACAACAACATCCATCCACATGACAAAGTCAAGTAATGGCTGGAAAAATAATATTGAAAGATAAACTCCATAAGTCTTTGATCAAGTATTTGCAGCAAGTATTTCAAGTCCTCCTCAAGTTGTGCCATCTTCATAATAAAGGTTATTGGTGAGTCTTTCTCTCCTCCTCATATCACTTTGTTCTTCGTGTAATCCAGCTTCTTGAATGATTTGCTCAACATATAGAATGAATATGTATGGAGAAAAGATAAAACACTCATACCTTTCTTCTTTTTAAGCCACGCAGCTTCCCTTGTTCTGTTCTTACAATAGCATCTTGGTCTAGGTTTCACATGAACACAGTTAAATGTTCTGCAATTCCCATTCTACTCAATATTAGCCATCAATTTGTTTTAATTCACACAGTCAAATGTATTTGTGTTTCCAGTAAAACACAAATACACATTCTTCTGGTAGTCTCTGCTTTCAGCCAGCATCCATCTGACATCAGCAATGATATTCCTCATGCCATGGTCTCTTCTAAATTCGAAATTCTAGCAGCTCTCTATGTACTTAGCTACTTTTAATGATGTTCTACAGTATTTTGTTTACACGTGATATTAATGATATTAGTCAATAATTTTCACATTCTATTGGGTGATTTTTCTTGGGAATTGGAACAAATATGGATCACTTACAGCCACGCAGCTATCCCCTAAATTTTCTGAGGTAGACTAGTGAGCATATCTAGAGCTACATCTCTTAGCAAAATAAGCAAATTGCTACGCCAACAATACCTGGGGCCTTATATTTTACCAATGCCGCCAGTGCAGCCTGAAGATTTTTCTAAATTACTATAGGTTCTTGATCATATGGTACTTCCTGAAATATTTCAATGCCAACCAGTCCTTTTTGGTAAAGAGACTCTGTATTTTCTCCATCTGCTTTTGCTACTTTTCGTATCATTCAAGGTTTTGCCCATAGCATCTCTAAGTATTGCAACTAAAGGCTTGAATTTGTTTTTCAGTTCTTTCAGCTTGATAAATGTCAAATAAGTTCGGCTCTTTTTATTCTTCAAATCCAACTCTGTGCACATTCCTTTGTAATACTTTGCTTTTTCTTCTAGAATTTCCCTTTGTAATTTTCTGTTCAGTTTTTTTACTTAAGCATCCCTTCCTTTAAACTTCTTGATAATCTAGTGCCCTTTTCAGAGTCTCTTCTCACATCCATTTCCAAATTTTCTTTCTCCTCTATATTTGCAACATTTTGCCCTCTTCATGGATAATATCCATGAGGTTATCCCACAAGTCATCTGTTCTTCAATCATGGGTGTTCAATGGCTCAAACCTCTTCTTCAGATTCTTTTTTAAATTCAGGTGGGATAGGTTGAAGAATGTATTTTGGTTCTTTTGGACTTTTAAAATTTTCCTCCACCTCAATTTGACTTTTCACATAGGTAATCCGTGTTCTTTTCCACAGTCAGCACTACGCCTGTTTTTGACATTTGATATTGGGCTTCTCCAATGATTCCATCCACATATGTTGTTATTCTGATTCCTAAGCAGTCCAGGAAGTGAGATTCATGTGTAAATTCATTGTGTGTGTGTCTATGTTTCAAATGGCATTTGTGATGAATAATTCATTGAATGTACAAAATTAGGTTTTTGAATATCTGACCCCATTTCAATAACCAACTTTGTACTTGCCCCAAAAAAGGTTTATTTATTGTTTCTAACTTTTGCATTTTAGTCACCAGTTATAATTAATACATCTTGATTGCACCCTTGTTCTAACTATAATATTTGGTAAAAAATAATCCTCAATCTTCTCTTTAGTTTTTGCTGTTGGTTTGTATACTTGAATGAGAGCATTAATAAGTCTTCCTTGGATGTGTATGTATGGTATTCTATCACTCACAATGTTTTAATTCAGAATAGAACTTATATCTCTTTAACTATGAGTGCAACACCATTCTTTCTCAATTTTTCATTCCCAGCATAGTAAATTATGTGATGTGTGATTCAATGTGATCAATGCCAGTTTATCTCATCTCTCTAAGGCCTAGATGTTATTGGTCATTCATTCTATTTCATTTTTACAACTTCTAGGTTTCCTATATCCATGCTTCATACATTCTACATGCCAAAGAATGCTTATAGGTATTTCTCCTCGATTTGATTGACTTCCAGTCAGAGTTATACCACTAATACTATAACTACTCATGTTCTTCCATTGTTTATAGGGCTTTCAGAGGTCTTATTTCAGAAGTAGGTGGCCAGTCCTGCTTCCTAGTCTGTCTTAATCTTGGAGCTCTGCTGAAACTTGTCCACAAGGGTGACCTTTCTGGCATTTAGCACACTGGTGGCTTCCATCATCAAAGCCACTCAAAAGTTGCTAACACACTTATACTTCACTTGCATAAAAGGAGAGACTCTTACCACTTAATCTTCAGTCAAAAGACCCATTGCATGCAAATTGATCTAATGTGCTTTTCATTCATTGAGATGCTGTATCAGTAGAGTAAATCACAGTCTATAAAATGTTCAAAGCTGTCCCCATCCAGCAGCAGATCAACCTGCTTTTCTTAGGTGGTGTCTCAGGGTGGGTTCAAATCATCAATCTTACAGTTTAGTAGTCAAGTGCCTAATTGTCTGTGCCACCATAACAGCCATTAAGCCACAAACATCCCTTTACTATATATGCATATCTTGTGATAGTGTATTATTAATAGGGAATTATAATAAAACATTACTCTCTCTTCCATCTGAAGACTATTTTAAAAATATTGAGGAAATAAATCAAGCTCATCAGCATTCAATAGTATTAAAAAAAGTTTTGTGTATAAATCATTACAATTTTTTTCTGTCATTATCTATATGTTTCTATTACAAAAATTATTGATAATTTCATTCTGGAAATAACATCTTTCAGATTTATAGCTGTTTGGTTCTCTACTCTTCATTCTAACTAACATTCATAGAAACTGGGGTAAATTAATTAGTAGTAATAACTACTATCCATTATAGTTATTACTTCTAAACTAAAAGCTAAAAAAATACAGCCATTTCTTGCATTATAATGAGAGGGCTAGTCTTCAGTGAAACCTTAAGATGTCAAACGTCATAAGAGACGCTTAAAGTTAGTTGAAGTCACACCACTGTCTTTCATCTATAGATAATTAAAATGACCCTGTGTTTCAAGATATGAGTCAAGGATTTTTAGGAGTACAGTAATCTTTAATGGCTAACCTTCAGGAAATTTTCTTCACAACCTGGGAAGAAAAGTATTGAAAAGAAGCTTACGAACCAAGAAGCGAATTTAATGGACTCTTAACCCCTTTGAATCAAGGTACAAGATGTAGGATTAGGGAATGGAGCAACTATTTAAGTCTCTTCATTCTATTTTTCACTCAGCTCAGAAAGAGGCCAGATAGCAACACAGTCACCTGAAATCATGTGTGCATCTTTACCTCTCTGAGGACTGAACGTTCATATTTATGAGAGTCTCAGATAGGGGTCTCTGGAAATGAAAATCTTCATTTGTTCTCTGTAAATTAATGTACTATCGTGATACAAAAAAGTATGATTTTTAATATTATAACATGATTAAAATTTCATTCTGAAACAAAATAACACTAATGTTGGGCTGAGAGTAATCTAAAATTAACATACGAGCTTTAAATTAGGAAGGGTTAATGTATTGACCTGCATATGTTTAATTGTAAGTAATGTGTGCTATACTAATTAAGCATGCCTCCTCAATAATTATATGAAGATACTGTAAAGCTTTTAAGACTCCTGCTAATCCAGCACCCTCTGGTTGCTTGTTTCCAATTTGTTCATTTTAATGTACCAATTATGCGAATTAGAGAAAATAAACTTGTTGTGGAAAAACCTCTCTTCTGAGACTGACCTCAAATGTTTGGAATCAGATAGAACAACCCCTCTTCTAGCTCAATTATTCAGTTTCTACCATAGATTAAAGGATTAAAAGGCTGATTCGTTTAATTGTGAGTAAGCAGATATATATCAACGACTCATGATTTCCATTGTGCTTTACAAAGTGTTAAGCGTTGTTGCCATAATCAAATCCAAAAGGACTAAAATAAACATATAATTAATTACTATTCAAAATTTGATGAAACCTCAATACGAAGTCATACAATGTTTAAAACTCTAAGAGAAATAGTTCTTTCATATAATGTTTCTTTATAGAAAGTATCAATAATCTCTTAAATAGCACAGAACAGATGAGAAGATGACTGTATTGTTTTGTATGGTAATGAACCTAAAATATATTGACCTTTTACTTTTGTTGCTGTTTGTGTGCTACACACATCTGTCTCTAGTCTAGACTTACCTAACTTTCTTTTTAGGGACAATATCACTGATACAAGGACTGATCTGTTTTAATATTTGGATAGCAAGATAAACCCAGAGTTGCTGGGTCTTTACACACATTCCTACCTACTATCCACAAACACAAAAACCATAGCATCTCTTCCTCTTGTGAAGCAATGGAGAGTGGGAAAGCTAAAGCTTCCCAATGAAGATGTCCCAAAGTCCAATAACTTAGTGAATATTTATGGAAGGCAGGTTTAATCTATTAAATTTTGCCCCATCTATGGGCAAAAAAAACCCCAACAACCCCAGCATGACCATTTAAAACTCTGGGGAATAAAAACAATAATTCATAATTATTTCATTAAAATAAATCACTAAGTGCATTTTTATTGTTGGTTTTTAGTAGTAGTAATACTATTTATTTGTAGTAGTAGAGACTTACATTCCTTTATTAAAAAAATTATTACTAATTTCAATGAAAATTTAGAGACTTTGGATTTCCATTCATTCATTGTTGCACTTTTCTCCCCTCCGGATCCTCCCCGCTACTACACTACCCTCTTGGAAACGTAAAAGAAAATTTTTTCATTGTTTTACAATCCCAACGCCTAGATACACTCCACTATACAGCCTTCACTCTGGACTCCTGTCATAACAAAAATACCTAATGATTTTTCCTCTTAAACAGTTTTCTCCCTCATCTGTTTCAATGCAGTATACATTATTGAACCCGTCCTTCTCAGTCTCTTCTCAACCTTGAGGTGAGTCCTCCTTTACAACAGTGGCACCATGCAGTGTTTGTCCTTTTGTGACTGAGATACTTCACTCAACATAATGTCCTCCAGGGTAACCCATTTTGAATAATATTGCATGATTTTTTTGTTTCTCAGTGCAGTGTACTATTCCATTGTGTGAATATACCACAGCTTCTCTATCTATTCGTTTGTTGATGGGCACTTAGGTTGTTTCCAACTCCTTGCTATTG
>NW_006399858.1:1390965-1397643 GCF_000299155.1 Elephantulus edwardii
TCTGTCCTTTGATGTGTTTGCTTATTGATGTGTTTGACCTCTGATTACTGCTTTGGCTGTTTCCCAGAGGTTTTGGCAAGTGGTGTTTTCATTGTCATTAGTTTCAAGAAACTTTTTAATTTCATTTTTTATATCTTCTAGTACCCAATCATGTTCAAGCAAGGTGTTGTTCAGCTTCCAAATGTATGGTTTGTTTTTTTTTCTTTCTCCTTTATCATCCTATTATTAATTTCTAATTTTGTAGCACTATGGTCTGACAAGATGGTTTGTATTATTTCTATGTTTTTTAATTTATTGATGCTTGTCTTGTGATCTAGAATGTGATTTATTCTAGAGAATGTTCCATGCATATTGGAGAAGAAGGTGTACTGTGCTTTTTTTGGGTGCATTAGTCTATAAATATCTATGAGGTCAAGTTGGCTTATTGTGTGGTTTAGTTCTTCAGTATCTCTGTTGAGTTTTTTTTTCTGGTAGTTCTATCTTTTCTTGAGAGGGGTGTATTGAAGTCTCCAAGTACAATAGTAGTGTTGTCTATTTCCTTTTTCTGTTTTGTTAATGTTTGTTTCATGTATTTTGTAGGTCTTTCATTTGGTGCATAGATATTTATTATTGTTTTGTCCTCTTGTTCTATTGACCCTTTCAGCATTATATAGTGACTTTCTTTGTCCTTTCTAATGGTATTTACATTGACATTTACTTCATCAGAAATTAATATTACTACTCTTGCTTTTTTCTGGTTGTAATTTGCTTGGTATATTTTCCCCCACCCTTTTACTTTTAGTTTTTCTTTATCTTTATTTTTCAGGTGTGTCTCTTATAGACAACATATTGATGGATTTTGGGTTTTTATCCAATCTGCTACTCTTTTTCTCTTCAGCGGTGCATTTAAACCGTTCATATTCAGTGTGATTATTGAGAGGCAAGGTTTTATTGCTATCATTGTGTTGAGTTCTTTTTGGTGTTGTTGCAAGTTACTTTGGAGCATTCAGCTTTCTGTGGAATGTCTGTAAAAAGGACATCTTTGAGTCTTTCCTGCAATGCTGGTCTTGTTTTTACAAACTCTCTTAGGTTTTACTTTTCTGGGAGTATCTTGATCTCTCCTTCATATTTGATGGATAATTTTACTGGGTACAATATCCTTGGTTGACAAATGTGCTCTTTGAGTGTTTGATATATGTCCTTCCACTCTCTTCTTGCTTGCATGGTTTCTGCTAAGTAATTTTCACTTAATCTTATCTCTTCTCCCTTATAGGTTAACTCTTTGTTTCTCCCTTGCTGCTTTCAGGATTCTTTCCTTATCTTTGCTTCTGAAAAATTTAACTATGATATGCCTTGATGTTTTTCTTTTGACGTCTAATCTATATTGTGTTTGCTGAGCTTCTTGAATATATATTCTCTCGATCTTCATTATGCCTGGGAAGTTTTCCTCTATTAACCCTTCCACAAGTTTTTCAGTGTCTTTAGTTGCTTCTTCCTTTTCTGGGATTTCAATGATGTGCATGTTATTTCTCTTGATGGTGTCCCACATTATTCTTAGGTTTTCTTCTCTTTCCTTCTTTTTTTAGTCTGCTTTTTATTCTAGCAGATCAGTGGTCACAATACTGTCTTCAGTATGTCCCTCCATCATGTTGACAGCCTCTGAAGCATTGGACCTTATATTTTGGATAGTGGTTTCTTGTTCTTCCAGTGCCACTAATGCCTTGTTTGTTTTCTCTGCATTGTTTTTTTGAGATCTTCCTGTTTTTGCTTGTAGTATCCTCTAATTCTTCAAGTTTGTCTTTTATCCATTGAATATATTCAATCATTCTTCTTTTAAATTCTGTTTCAGAAAGTTTCATCACACTTTCTAGCTTCAGGAAATCTACTGACACTGTGTCATCCTTTGGAGGTGACATCTTGCTTTGTTCTTGTGTATTGTGTGGGATAACTTGCTTTCTTCGAAACATTGATATGTTCTTGATCTTAAGACAATGCTATAGAGATCAGTTGGGCAGCTACCCCACTTGTGTGTTTTTCTGAACTTCTGACTTCAGTGAAATGTCAGTTCAGAGCCTGTGAGAGCAACCTCTTGTTCATAAGATAGGTCAAGTGCTCCCGATTAAATACATGCTAATTGACTGGATGTGTAAGCACCAGTGTGGAGTCAAATGGGATGAGGCAGGCACAGGGTTGGGCTGATCTCAAGGGCAGGTCAAACACTTGGGGGACCTCCCATGGACCTCAGCTGTCTGGGTGTGCTCATTATTGGGGTCCTTACTCAAATTCCCGCTGTCTGTTTCCCTTCCAGTGGTTTTCACTCACTGGCCACTGCACAGTGGCTCTTATGCAGGTGCCTTCACACAGCAGCCCCTGTTCATGTAGGATCCTGGGTCAATAGTACCCGAAAAGTCAGAGTCAGATTCCCAGTGACCCACTAGCCTCTGGCTGGTCTACAGAGTCCACAAAAGTTCAGACAGATTACCACTGGCTGGCTCGCTCCTGGGCAGTCAGTGTGGCCCAAGGGAGCTCGGTCAAGTTCCCCACCAGTGGGCATGCCCTTGGGTGTTCTCCGAGGTAATCGTCAGTGCCCCAGAAAACCCAATTAGGATTCTACCAGACTTTCTTCTGCCAGATTAGTCCTACAACAACTTGGCTGGTGGCTTCTGGAGATAGCTGGATCCACAGAGAAGCTTTGTGGCCCTATGGCTCCAAAAGGAACTGCTGCAACAAAAGTTCTGATTTGAAATCCTGCTGTCTGCTGCTCATTGTGTTGATTGGTCTCTGTGTAGTGTGAAGGACTCTCTAGTGGCCCTTGGGCACCACTGGGATCCCAGGGCTGTGGTGGAGGTGCGTGGTTGTGCAGCCATGGGAGTGGGGGGTGATAAGAGGAGGAAGCATGGGGCCATGGAGGGTCACAGGAGCACTGGGCTGGGTGGGTGGGGGGAGCACAGGGCTGAGACAACATCACCAGGAGGCAGGGGGTGGGCTTGGGTGCCTCCAGGGTTTATGCAGAGGCAGGCCACAGCGGGATCATGCAGTGGCAGGTGTTTGATCCTCTGGGGACTTAGGGAGGCTGGGGGCAGTCGGTTGCTCTCCAGAGTCACAAGGTGGTGAGTGGTTGCTCCCTAATTGCTCCTTGTGGGTGGGTTCCACAGTGGTTTGACTGGTATCTTTGGGCTGGGACTCAGCTGTTCTATGTGTGGTTCAAATTCCAGCTCTCTGGGTGAGCTGGGTTCCAGCTGCTCTCACTAAGTACATTTTTATATTGCTTCCACTCCATCTTTTATTTTTGTATTTTAACATGCTTAAAATCATAATATATCAAATTTTATATGTTGATAGTTTGTTCCTTTAATATCACATTAACTGTGATATTTTATTATTTACAAGATATAAAAATTGATTGTATATTACTTTATTTGAATTTATGATTTTTGTATAGTTATATAAAGTCATTGTACATTATTTCATATGCTGAAAATTATCCCAAAACGACTAGAATAGCACATTAGCAGAGAACTGTCAGATGTGGAGGTTAGGTTTAGAAAAGGCCATCGGATTAGGGATCTTATCACCAATGTCAGATGGATCTTGGCTGAAAGCAAAGAGTACCAGAGGAATGACTATCTGTGTTTCATTGACTATGCAAAGGCTTTTGACTATGTGGATCACAACAAATTGTGGCTAACCTTGAGAAAATGGGAATTCTAGAACACTTGATTATACTTATGCAAAATCTATATGTGGACCAGGAAGCGTCATAAGAGCACAGCAAGGAAACATTCTATGTTTCAAAATCAAGAAGGGAATGTTTCAGAGATGCATCCTCTCTCCATACTTGTTCGATGTATGTGCAGAACATATCATACGTGAGGATGTGCTCTATGAAGAGGAATTGGATTCCTCATAAAGGAATCAGGATTAGAAGACTCATCAACAACCTGTGTTATGGAGAAGACACAAGCTTGCTTACTGAAACTGAGGAAGGAATCAGGATTAGAAGACTCATCAACAACCTGTGTTATGGAGAAGACACAAGGTTGCTTACTGAAACTGAGGAGGACCTGAAGCATTTGGCTCAGAAGGGTCAAGGACTGCAGTCTTCAATATGGATTCAAGCTCAACATCAAGAAAATAAAGATTCTCACTACTGGAAAAATTGTCAGCATCATGATAGATGGTGAAGAGATTGAGATTGTTAACAACTTCAGTTTGCTTGGCTCCACAATCAACACTCTTAGCACCAGCTCTCAAGAAATCAAAAGACAAATTACATTGGGAAAAATCTGAAGAGGACTAGAGAGTAATGATGTAAGTCTGTACACTATAAGGTGTATGTGATATAGGCCATGGTCTTTGCAATTACTTGCTATGCATCAGAGAGCTGAACTAGGACTAAGGATGATAGAAGAAGAATTGATGCCTTTGGGTTGTAGTGCTAAAGAAGAGTATTGAATATGCTATGGAGAGGGTGAAATCAGGCTGCTGCTTGGAAGCAAAGATTTTGAAGATCTTTCTGACATACTTTGAGTATGTTGCAAGAAGGGACCAGTCTTGGAGGGGGATATCATGCTTGGAAGGGTGGAGGGACCGTACAAGAGAGCAAGATCCTGGACGAGATGGATAGACTCAGTAAAGTTGTAACAATGGTAGGTGTCTCAGAACTATGAAATTGGCTCCGGATAGAGCAGAATTCAGAGATGTTGTACAGAGGGTCACTATGAGTCAGAGTCAACTCAATGTGGACATAACAACAAAAAATATATAATTTAGGGAGCTCTGGTAGCCTAGTGGCAAGAAACTGCACTGCAATGGCTAAGGCATGTAGTTCGAGGCCACCAGCTTCTCTGGAAGTAGGATGTGCAATATAGTCCTGTGTAATTACCTCTGAAAATCCACTGGAGGGTCAGCTAAGGATTAGTTCCAACTCTATGGTATGCAAGAACAAGTTATCATTGTTATTTGACACCAAGTCACCTGTGACCCATAGCAACCCTATGTACAACAGCTCTCAAGCTTACCCTGTCCTGAGCCAGTCTTACTGATTCTTACACACCTACGTTCATTGCTTCAGTTACTGTGTCAATTCATCTCAAGTAGGGTCTTTCTCTCCTGCACTGTCCCTCCACCCTTCAGAGAATGATGTGCTTCTCCAAGCACCAATTCCTCCTGGCCACGTGTCCGAAGTATGTGAGATGGAGCTTCAAAATCCTAGCCTCTGGCAAGCTCTGGTGGCCTAGTGGCAAGAAGCTGCATTGCAATCCCAGAGGTGTGCATTTCTAATCCACCAGATGCTCTGCTGGAGAAGGAGGGACAATCTCCTCCTGTACCAGTCAGATCTGATTTGAGGGTACACACACACACACAGACACAAAATAATAATAAAAAAATATTTTTAAAAATCCTAGCCTCCAAGGAAAAACTTGGTTTCACTCTCTCTAGGACAAACATTCATTTTTTTTAGGGGTTCATGATATTTTCAAGACTCTTCTCCTGCACTACAATGCAAATTCATCGATTCTTCTATGTCATTCTTTGTCATTGTCCAGCTCTCTGATACATACTGAGTAATTGCAAAGACCATGGTCTGCATCAGGCGCACTTAATTTTTAGGCAGACATTGTTGCTTCTCAGTAATCTGGAGAGGTCCCTGACAGCAGATTTTCCAGTGCAATTTGTCTTTTGAGTTCCTGGCTGCTGGTACCAAAAGGGTTGATTGTGGAGCCAAGCAAATAAAAGCTGTCAACAACCTTGATCTCTTCCCCATCTATCATGGTGCTGCCAATTGGCAGTGATGAGACTATTTGTCTTCTTGATGTTGAGCTTCAATCCATACTGAAGACTAAAGTCCTTGATCTTCTGCAGCAAGCAAGCCCTTCATGTCCTCCTCAGTTACAGCAAACAAGATTGTGCCATTTGCATAACATAGGTTATTGAGGAGTCTTCCTCCAATCCTGATGTCACATTCCTTCTCATAAAATCCAGCCTCCCAAGTAATCTGTTCTGCATACAGATTGAAAAGTTATGTAGACAGGAAACATCCCTAATGCATCTACTTTCCTGATTTTTAACTATGCAGTGTTTTCTTGCTCTGTACTGAGGACTGCTTCCTGGTCCCAGTATATAAGTTTTGCATAAGCATAGTTAACAGTTTTAGTTTGCTTGGCTCCACAGTCAACACTCTTGGTACCAGCAGCTAGGAAATCAAGAGACACATTGCGTTGGGAAAATCAGCTTTCAGGGACCTCTTCAGAGTACTGAAGAGCAACAATGTCAGGCAGGAGACAAAGGTGAGCCTGATCTGGGCTATAGTCTTCACAATTGTGTTCTATTCATTGGAGAGCTGGACAGTGACTAGGAATGATAGAAATAGAATTGATGCCTTTGGGCTGTTGTGCTGGAGAAGAGTGTTGGACATACCATGGACTGCTAGAGGAACAAACAAGTTTGGCCTGTAGAGGGTGAAGCTGGGATAATCCTTGGAGGAAAAGATTCAGAAGCTTCATCTGATGTATTTTGGGCATGTTTCAAGGAGGGACCAGTCTGTGGAAGGAACATCATGTTTGGGAGAGTGAAGGGACGGCGCAGGAGGGGAAGACCCTCAATGAGATGGATTGATTCAGTGATTGGGGTAGTGCGAGTAGGTGTGTCAGAGACGATGAGGTTGGCACAGGATAGAGCAGGGTTTAGGGCTCTTGT
>NW_006399858.1:1397743-1399044 GCF_000299155.1 Elephantulus edwardii
CCCTTCTCTGACATGTCATTACCAACTAATTTTTCCCAGTGTGTGGCTTCCTTTTTTACCCTGGTGAATAAGTTTTTGGATGTGCATAGGGATTTGATCCTTAGATGATCCCTTTCATCTATTTTATCTTTTCCTGGTTGTAGGTTTTTCAGAATACTTGCAAGACTGTTTATGTTGTGGATTAGGACTTGTAGCATTCTTCCAAGGTTTTCTTTAATGAATCTTATAGTGCTTGGTTTAGTCGTAGGCCCATGATCCACCTTGAGTTAGTTTTTGTATATGGAGTGAGGTGTAGATCTTGCTTGAGTCTTTTGCAGATATTTTTCCAATTTTGCCAACACCATTTGTTAAAAAGGCTGAAGTTTCCCCACTTAACTGATTTCTTCTTCTAGTCAAAAAACAGTTCATCATAGATAGATGGGCTTATCTCCAGGTTCTCAATTCTATTCCATTGATCTATGTGTCTGTCATTGTACCAGTACCATGTTGTCTTAAACATCACAGCAGTATAATACGATTTGAAATCAGGGAGTGAGATACCTCCTACCTTTCTTCTATTTTTTAAGGAGTGCTTTGTTTATTCAGGGCTCCTTCCATTCCAAATGAAACTAGAGATTGCCTTTTCCATCTCGTTGAAGAATGGGATTGGTATTTGCAGTGGGTTTGCATTAAATGTGTAAATTGCCTTTGGTAATATTGCCATTTTCACAATATTGAGTATTCCTATACTTGAGCAAAGGATATTCTTCCACTTCTCCAAGTTTCTTTGTTTCTTGTTGTAATATTTTGCAATTTTCTTTGAATAGATTCTTTGTGTTCTGGTTAGATTTACTCCCAAGTATTTAATCTTGTAATTAGCTATTATGAATGGTATTGTTTTCCTTAGCTCAGGCTCTGTATTCTCTTTGTCACTGTAGAGAAATCCAACTGATTTTTGTATATTGATCTTGTATCCTGTGATTTTGCTGAATTGGTCCACTGTGTCCAATAGTTTTCTTGCTGAGTTTTTAGGGTTTTCTAGGTATACTATCATATCATCTGCATAGTGAGATAATTTTACCTCCTCTTTGCCAATTTGGGTACATTTTATTCCCTTCTCTTGTCTTATTGCTATTGCTAAGACTTCAAATACAATATTGAATAAGAGAGGTGATAGTGGGCATCCTTGCCTAGTTGCTGTTCTTAAAGTGAATGTCTTTAAACTTTCTCCATTGAGAACGATGTTGGCTCTCAGGTTTGCATAAATACGTTTTACTATGTTGAAGAAATTCCCCTCTAATCCTATTTTGTTGAGTGTTTTA
>NW_006399858.1:1407049-1413730 GCF_000299155.1 Elephantulus edwardii
TTGTTTCATTCACAATTGAGGGTGAGCTGACAGGATTTGGCCTTGTATTAAAAAAGGCAGCTGTTGCAAGTTGCGGCTGGTATCCAGTTTGGGCAGATGAGTGTGGTATAGGGCCACTATAATAAAATCATGAGGATTATAGGGCAGCAGAGTGAAGGTAGGCCAGGAAAGCAGGAAGTTCAATGGATAGATAAGGGATAAGACCTTGGAAAAGGTGAAGTAAAGGAAATTCTGAAAAGAAGGGGCATATGACGTCATGAGAAATGTAAAAAGGTGATCCAGGACATGTATGAGAGAATTAAGGGAGAAGAAAGGGAGGATAAATGTGTATAAATGAGTGAATGAAAGGTCAGTTTCTATGTAAATTCCAGTGCAAGTAACAACTTAAAAATTAACTTAAAAATAATTTACTTTATCTTGAACTCTCCTTGACTTTCTATACATTTAAACATTCTATACCTACATGTCATATTCTTCCTTTTGCATTACTGTTATTCTCATTTGCAGACTGATGTTTCTAGTTCCCTAATTCCTTTTGTGTCATGTGTTTGCTTTTCTTTATGTGTTTCTTTGTTTTAATAAGTTTTGAATTATGCACATTAATTTTAGGTTGATGCCTTTTTTTTTCAGATTTCTTTCAGTGTTGATAAGGTTTCTCCAGAATCTTGTAGTTTCTATTTACCTGAAAATATTTTAATTTCACCATATTTGATGTACATATATTATGGCAAATAAATCTTTGTTGTAATTTTTTTTTCTTTCAAGGTTTTATATTTGTGATTCCATTTCCTCCCTACTTGCATGGTTTCTACTGAGAAATTTGAGCTTCATATTATTGGTTCTCTTTTGTAGGTAAATCTTTATTTTCCAAAGTTGTTTTCAGTATTTTTTCCTCTATATTTATTTAGTCTTGAGAAATTTGATTATAATAAATATTGGTGGTTTTCATTTAGAACCTATCATATGTGAGGTTTGCTCACCATCCTTCATGTGTATTTTCTCACTTTTGAAAATGTTTGAGCAATTTTATACAAGCAAAACATCAGCAATTCCCACTGTGCATTTCTGATCTTTTCCAATTCTGAAATTGCAAACACACCTACATTGTTTTTCTTTTTGTTGCTACATATAATTTCTCTGTTTTCATAATTTTCTTTCCTTCTTTATCTTGTTGTTTTTAATCTATGATTGTTTCTTTAATATATTAATATTGAGGAATTTATCTCCCAGCTCATCAAGTCTATATTCCATTTCTTCAGTTCTGCATTCTTTTTTCTTTCTAGCCTAGTGGTAAGAAGCTGCACTGTAATTCCAAAGGTATGAAGGTCAAGGCCACAGGTAAAGGATGGGCAGCTTCCTTCCATGGAATTAAGTACTTCTGAAAACCCACCAGAGGGTCCGCTACAGGTCAGTTTTAACTCAACAGTACACAAAAACATGCATGTTATTTATTTCTACAACTTTAATCTTAATCATCTGAATTTTACATTTCTGATTTTGTAGATGTTTCTAATTTTCCATTTATTTTATTTGTTTGATCTTGCATACTTTGATTATTCTATTTTATGTTTTTTTCAATCTTTAGGAGACATTTAGTTAATAATCATCGTTTTGAAATCCATATCATAAGGGGCATTCAGTTCAGCAAAGAGACGCTATATGCAGCTGATATGACAGTGTACACTGAAAACTTCAAAGGCTCAACAAAAAATTGATATACCTAGTAGACTAAATTAGTAGAGTGGCAAGATATAACAACAACATTAAAAGAAAAATCAGTGTGATTCCTCTACAGTAATAAAGAAAGCACAGATAAGGACACTAAGAAAGTAATTGCAATTTACAGTAGCCAATCACAAGTTGAGATACTTAGGAATAAATCTAATAGAAGTCACAAAAGATCATTATAAAGCAAACTACAAAACACTAATAAATGGGGAAATGTTCCCTGTTCTTGGACAAGAAGACTCAATATAGTGAAGAAGACAACCTTATCAAAACATATAGATTGCTACATGTTTAACTTAAATTCAATAGAAATATCAAATTCATTTTTAGAATAGATAGAAAAGGCAATTGGCAAGTTTATTTCGAAAGAAAAAAGTCCCTGGATAATAAGCAAAGAACTTCTGAAAAACAAAAATGAAGTGGGAATTACAGCACTTTCTGAACTCGAAACCTACTATACAGATGTAATAACCAGAATAGCATGGTACTGGTATAATGACAGACATATAGACCAATGGAATACAATAGATACCCAGAAGTTAACCCATATATCTATGGTCTTGCTTGTGAAAACTGAGGACTAGAAACAATTGCTGTAGAAAATTAAGGACTGCAGCCTTCAATACATATTGAAGTTTAACATGAAGAAAACAAAGATTCTCACCACTGGGCCAATTGACACCATCATTGTAGATGGTAAAATGTTTGAGATTGCTTTGCTTGGCTCCACAATCAAACCTCTTGGTACCACAGCCAGGAAGTCAAAAGACAAATTAAACTGCAAAGTCTGTTGTCAGGGACCTCTCCAGAGTACTAAAGAGCAACAATATAAGCCTGGAGAGTAAGATGTGCCTAATTCAGGTCATGGTTTTAACAATTACATGCTATGCATGAGAAAAGTGGACAATGACTAGGGATGATAGAAAAATAATTGATGCTTTTGAGCTGTGGTGCTGGAGTACTGAATATACTATGAACTACTTAAAGTACAAACAGGTTCATCCTAGAGAGGGTGAGCTTGGAGGCAAGGATTCTGAAGCTCCATATGATGTAGCTTGGGCATGTTGCAAGGAGGGACCAGTCTTTGCAGAGAGACATTATACTTGGGAGGGTGGAGTGACAGAACAAAAGAGGAAGACTCTTGATGAAATGAATTGACTCAATATTTGGGGTAATTGGGATAGGTGTGTCAGAGACAATAAGGTTGTCTCAGCATAGAACATGGTTTAGAGCTGTTGTGCATAGGATCACTATGAGTCGCAGGTGACTTGGCAGCACTTAAAAACAACAACAACTACCTATGGTCAATTGCTATTCAAGAAGGAAATAAAACCTATCAGTTGAAAAAAAATGACATTATTAACAAATGGTACAGTCAAAACTGTATTTCTACCTGTAGAAAGTTGAAGCAGGATACACATCTCATACTAGATCTGAGACTTAGATGTAAAACCCCAAACCGTAAAGATAATAAGAGATGAAATGGGAGCAAACTTAAAAGATACAGTCTATGAAATACAAAGGCTGGAAAATACAGCCAAAAATGCACAACCAGAAGAGGGTAATATTGACAAATGGGATCTGCTAAAGGTTAAGTGGCTGTGTGTATCAAAAGCTTTTTCCAATAGGGTGAAAAGAAAAACACCGACTAGGAAAAATACATTTTGTAATGTCATTTCAGACAAGGGTCTCATATCAAAAGTTTACAGAATACTACAGGGTTTCCAGAAGATAAAGACTGGTAATCCTATTACAAAATGGACAAAAGACATGGGAAGACTTTTCACAGAGGAAGATATTAGGATGGCCAATGTACACATGAAAAAATGGTGAAAACCAATGGCAATTTAAATAAATGCAAATCAAAATCACAGTAAGATACCATCTCACCCTAGTGAGCAGTGAAAATTTAACAGGATAGCCACCAATGAATGTTGGAGAGGATGTCAAGAGTCTGATATTCTTGTACATTGTTCATGGGATTGTAAAATAGTGCAACCACTCTGGAAGAGAGTTAGGCATTTCCTCAAAATGCTGAACATGGAAATTCCATATGACCCAACTATTCCACTGCTGGAAATGTCATACAAGGAACTTAGAATTTAGATACAGACAGAGACTTGTACACCAATTTTCATAACAATGCAATTCATAATCATAAGAAAATGAAAAAGACCTCAAAGAGCCATCAAGAAGTGAATGGATTGAGAAATTATGGTACAATCTATGGAGCAGTCAGGAGCAATGATTTAAAAAAAAATACTGCATAACATGAGAGACACTTGAGAGCGTTGTGCTGAGTTTCTTAAGAACAATTACTGCATACGACCAATATAAAAAAATATAAAAGTTAACTCAGAAGGAGAGGGAGCAAGGTACAGAGGGTGGATAGCTGGGAAAACACGAGGTCACAAGGTTTGATTGGCAGAGCCAGTGGGTGAAGGAATTAGGAAAGATCAGTGAGACCTAAAAAGACAGGGTTATGATTTATTTTATAAAACATAGTGTATGGGAATGATCAAATGAAACAAAACGTGAATGAATATATGTGCAAAACACGATGCATATAAATCTTGGAAATCAATATAAAATTAAAAAGAAGGAATAAAAGTTGAACATAGATATCCCATAAGACCAGCTATTGTACTCATAGGAATATACCCCACAAAATTTAGAACTGACAGAGGAACAAAGATTTGTACACTATGTTCGTACAGCATTATTCACAATAACAAGAAAATGGAAAGAACAACTGAATTGAGAAATTATGGTGTATTCACACAATGGAATACTACACAGCTCCGAGGAGAAATGACTTTATACAACACTATATAAAATGTGAAGAAGTTCTGGTGGCCTACTGGTAAGAAACTGCACTGAAATTCCAAAAGGCACATGGTCTGAATCCACCACCAGCTCCACAGGAGAAGGATGGGCAATCTCCTCCTGTGTGATTAATTGCCTCTGACAGACCTCTAGAGAGTCAGCTATGGGTCAGTTCTGAGTTGACAGTACACAATAGCAGCAATATAAAATGTGAAATCTTAGAAAACCTTATGGGGAGAGAACTAACTCAGTCTCAGAAGGACAAATACTGCATAAGATCATAATGATAAAATTAAAAGGATAACTAGTAATATGCATACAAATTTCCAAAAGGGAAGTGAAAAGAAGAAGGGGACAGAAAAAAAGGGAAGCATGGAAATCACTAGAAATAACAGAGTTTATTATATAATGTAAACAGACTGTGGTATGAAAACAAACAAAAAAAATGGGAGCGAGAATGCAAAAGGGGAGAGAGTGATGATCACTATAAAGGTCAAGGTAGGAGGGACACAATCAGAGGAAGATCAATGGGATCTTGGGGAGAGTGAGAAAAGACATAGGTTGTTGTTGTTGTTATGAGATTTCAAGTTGACTGCTACTCACAGTGACCCTATGCACAACAGCTCTGAAACTTATTCCATCCCAAGCTAATCACACTGCCTCCAATACACCTACTCTTTTTATCCCTGTTACTGTCTCAATCCATCTCATCCAGGGTCTCCCTCTCTTGCATTATCCCTCCATCCTTCTAAGAGTTGTTGTGGTGTTGTTGTTAAGTGTCATCGAGTCACTTGTGACTTATAGTGATCCTAAGGCCACATGTCTAAAGAATAAGAGATGGAGATTCAAAATCCTTACCACCATGGAGCAGAATGATTTCATGCTTTCCAAGAAAGACCTGTTTGTTCTACTGGCTGTGCATGGTGTGTTCAATACTCTTCTCCAGCATCACAACTCAAAGGCATCAATTCTTTATCTACCATCCTTAGTTATTGTCTAGTTCTCTGATATATAGCACATAATTGCAAAGACCATGGCCTGGATCAGACACAACTAAGTCTCCAGAAGGACATCATTGGTCTTCAGCACTTTAGAAAGGTCCCAACTTTTGACTTCCTGAGTGCTAGTACCAAGAATATCGATTGGGTTTCTGAGCAAGCTGAAATTTTTAACAATCTGAAACTCTTCTCCATCTATTTTGGTGCTGTCAATTGGCCTAGTGGCGAGAATTTTTGCTTTCTTCATATTAAACGTCAATGTATATTAAAGACTGCAGTCCTTGTCATTCAGCAGCAAACACTTCAGGTCCTTCTTAGTTTTGGGGGAACAAATTTGTGTCATTTTCATAACGCAGGTTGATGACTCGTCATCGTCCAACCCTGATATCTCATTCTTCCTCATAAAGTCCAATCTCTGGAATAATCTGTTACATATGTTGATTGAAAAGGTGTTGAGACAGACTCACTCCCTGACTCATTCTTTTCTTGAATTTGATACATGCGTAGTTTCCTTACACTGTTCTGATGACTGCTTCCTGATCCAAGTATGGATTTCACATCAATTGTTCTGAGATTCTCATTCTTCTCAGAGTTAGCCAAAATTTGTTGTGATCTACATAGTAAATGCCTTGCATAGTCAATGAAACACAGATAGACATTCCTCTGGTACTCTCTACTTTCACCCAAGATCCATCAGACATTCACTATTATGTCTGTAGTGCCACAGCCTCTTCTAAACCTAGCTTGTACTTCTTTTTTTTTTTTTTTTAGCTTGTACTTCTGACAGTCCTGTGTTAATGTACTATTTTTGTCATTTTTGGACAATTTTCAGCAGGATTTTGCTTGCATGTGTTATTAGTAATATTATTAAATAATTCCTACACTCTGACATGGATTAAATGGGATAGATATGTGGTAGTTAATTTTATGAAACAAAATATGTATGAGGTATTGTGTCTAGCACAATGTTGTTGTTGTTGTTATGTGCCGTCGAGTCGCCTGCGACTCATAGGGACCCTATGTACAATGGCCCTACACTCTGCTCTGTCCTGTGCCAATCGCACTGTCTCTGACACTCCTATCCCAATTATCCCAGTCACTGAATCAATCCACCTCATAGAGGGCCTTC
>NW_006399858.1:1415500-1452771 GCF_000299155.1 Elephantulus edwardii
CCCACAACTCATCTGGCCTTCGTTCATTAGTGTTCAAAGCCTCAAATCTGTTCCTGAGATGGTTCTGAAATTCAGGTGGGATAGACTCAAAGTCATATAGATAAAATGCAGTATGTAAGTGTGTTGTGCCAAGAAATTTGAAGAACAAGAACTTGGCCAACTGACTGGAAGAGATCTGTATTTGTTCCCATTCCAAAGAAAGGTGGTCCCACAGAGTGTGGAATTATTGAACAGTATCATTAATATCACATGCAAGTAAGATTTTGCTGAAGATTATCCAAAAATGACTGGAACAGCACATCAGCAGAGAGCTAGCAGAAGTGCAGGCTGGATTTAGACAGGGTGGTGTTACTAGGGATATTGTAGCTAATGTTAAATGGATCTTAGCTGAAAGCAAAGAGTACCAGAAGAATGTCTATCTTTGTTTCATTGATTATGCTAAGACATTTAATTGTGTGAATCCTAACAAAGTGTGGCTAACTCTGAGAAGAATGGTAATCCTAGAAAAGTTGATTGTGGTAATACGAAACCTATACTTAGGTCAGGAGGCAGTCGTCAGAACAAAGCAAGGAAATAATGCGTGGTTCAAAATTGGAAAGAGTGTATGCCAGGGATGTATCCTATCTCCATACCTTTTCAATCTGTATACAGAAGAGTTTATCTGGGAGGTTAGGCTTTGTGTGGAGGAATGTGGCGTCAGGATTGATGGAAGTCTCATCAACAATCTGCGTTATGCAGGAGACATAACCCTGCTTGCTAAAACTGATGAGGACCTGAAGCACTTCCTGCAGAGGTCAAGAACTGCAGCCTTCAATATGGATTGAGGCTCAATGTCAAGAAGGCAAAGATTCTCACCACTGGTCCAATTGACAGCATCAGGATGGATGGTGAAGAGATTGAGATTGTTAGCAGCTTTAGTTTGCTTGGCTCCAAGGACAACACTCTTGACACCAGCAGCCAGGAAATGGAAAGCAATGTACATCCATGGAAGTCAACTTACATGAATAATGAAAATGTTAACATTTTTTTAAAAACATAAAAAAAGAAGTTACAACAAGATTTCCTTTTCTGCAAGATTTTCTTTTCTGTATTGTGATCACTTTTTAAATTCCATCTTGTACTGTTGGTTTCATTCTTTTTTTAAAAAAAATTTATTCATTTTAATCAAACTTTACAGAGATTTTGGATTTTCATTCATTCATTGTTGCATTTTTCTTTTATGTTTTTATTGGCTTAAGGTTATTTGCTGCTTCTGAAACACTGTTGTGGTATTATTCTTGTATTATTTTGCTTTTACATATCTGACTAAGCTGGGTGAGAGTGTTTATCACTTGTTAGTTTGGTAATTCTTAATGTTCTACTTTGTATCTTCTGGTGAATATGAAAATACAGTAGCATGTGTACAGTTTCCTATTCATTGTCTACATAGAGCAGATGAGGGCAGATTGGGAAGGCATTGGATGTATCTTTCATCAGTTGAGTGAAGCAGGAGCTAAAAATTATTCTTGCATGATGAGTGCAACTTCAGCTGTATTTGTGACTGAATACTCTTGCTGTCTATTGTCAGATGGAAGAAAGAAAAAAAAAGAGATAGGAAAAAGAAAAACCCATTAAACTAGCCCTCAAAATAAGATTTAATATGAAAATAAAATTTTAAAAAGAGAAACTGAGAGAGATGCAAAATGGAGGAGAATAAGAACAATAATAGAAGAAACAATAATGAGGTAAAAAAGAGAGAAGAAGCCATCAAAGGTGAAGAACAACATTAGAGAAAAGAGAAAGAATATATGGGTGGAGAAAAGATTACTCAATGATTGTGTGTGTGTGTGTGTGTGTGTGTGTGTGTGTGTGTAAATACATTTGACAGAAAAGTTTCTTTCAGAAAGATTTTATTAATCTACATGTTATCAAACAGCAAGCAGTGCATTATTAGGTGCCATCAAGTACAATTCAAACAATAGATCTGAATCTGTCCTATCCTGGGCTGATCTTACCATTTCTGACACCCTCATGCCCTTTATGGCAGTACTGTGTCAATTCACCTGGTTGAGATTCTTTTACTCCTTCACTGTTCCTCCACCTTTATAAGTATAATGTTTTTCTCCAAGAAATAGCATTTCCTAGCAACCTGTCCAAAGCTTCACCATCCTTGCTTTCAAGCAGTAATCCAACTGTACCTTCTCTGAGACATACCTGTTTGTTCTTTTGGCAGCCTATGAGATATCCATTACTCTCCTAAATCACAATAGTTTAAAGGCATCGATTCTTTTTCTGTCATCCTATTCATTATCAAGCTTTCAGGAGCATAGCAAATTATTAAAAGACCATTGTTTGAATTAGATGCACCTTAGTTCTCAAATAACATCACTGTTCCTCAGCAATTTGGAGAAGTCCCTGACTGTAGACTTCTGAGTGCATTACATCTCCTGTTCTAACTGCTTGTGCCAAGTGTATTTATAGTGAACCCAAGTTAGATGAAATCATGGCAGTTTCATTCTTTTCATCACATTGTCTCTTGGTCCAGTGGTAAGAATGTTTGTTTTCTTAACCTTGAAAAGCAATCCGTATTGAAGGCTGCAGTATTTGATCTTCTGCAGCATTTCAAGTCCTTCTCACTTTCAGCAAGCAAAGTTGTGTCATGTGCCTACTGAAGGTATGATGAATTTCCTCTAGCTATGATGCCATACTTCTCTTCATAGAGTCCAGCTTCTCAAATAATTTACTCAGCAAGAGTAGCATCCACTTCTTAAACAACATGCCTCTGGAAACTCTATGAACTTTGATAAACAGCAATAGTTCTAGAAAGGCTTCAGGCCTTTTGTTCATAGGGTCCTTATGAGTTGTGCTTGACTCGACAGCAATCAACAACAAAATACTGATTGAATAGGTATGGGGAAATGATTAGACCCTGGCACTTGTCTTTCTTAATTGGGAGTTGTCAAAAAATAAATAGAATGTATGAAGATCAATATTCTACACATTACTAAGTTGATATAGACCAGAATTGGCCATTTTTAATCAGACAATCATAAGATCTGCCCTGCTAGTAGGAATGACATGTTGAGGAGGAGTAGTGTCAAATTAATTACTAAAATGAAATTTTAATGTTTTCTATAGTAGTATTCTGTCAGTGATAGGATAATATCCATATGCACAGAAGATTTCTTAATATGAATTTATCTATGATTCAAATACATGCACAAACTTTTAAAAGCTCCAAAGATTAATAAAGAGAAGACTCCTATCAATTCCTTTGTTTGAAATGAACTAAGCATACAATCAGGACTCACTAACAGTAATTGATGGCTAAAGTGCAAAATTGGAAAACAAATAAAATTGATTATAAAATATGCTCTTGGTGACATAAAAGCGAGATGATAGAATTTCACACAGCCATTTATTAATTGCAAATATCTTTATTTTTTTTAAAAGACAACTATACATGTGGACAGATTGTCTTTGAGTTCTCAATGCACTTTCTTAGCACTAACACACCAGAGCTATTTGACTATAGATTATTAGTGGTCAAATATTCTGCTGAATTAGATTTGGTAATATTTATTAAGGGACTTCTGATGGCCTAGTGGTAGGAATGTATGCTACAATTCTAAAGGGTGGTTTGAATCCACTAACTGCTCTGCCAGAGGAAGATGGGTAACCTCCTCCCATGTTAATAACAGTCTTTGAACACCCACTGAAAGGTTAGATAAGGGTTAGTTCACACAACAACAACATGTACTAACAATAATTATTTTTTAACAATATTAATAAATGAATCTATATTTTTTCATTATGCTCACTATTCAGTGCTTTACTATGAGATAATGTTAATCAAATAAGAAGATTCACAGTAGAAGAGTTTTCTAAGAGCTAAAAATGTATATGACAATTGATCTATCTCTTAAGTACATCTTTTCCTATTTTTCCAATTACTAGTTTTTATGCTGATCTGTCATAATAATTTTTTTCTCCACACATTAAATTTACACCACCAGCAAACTTTCTATAAAAAGTTATGTCTTTAAAGGGATATATGGATTTGTAGACTTTATAGTCCCCATCATAAGTACTCAACTCTGTCCAAACAGCATGAAAATAGTCAAAAGAAATTTACAAATGAGTATGATTGTGTTCCAGTAAAATTTCACTTTCAAAATAAAATTGTTATAGAAAGTCAGTCTGTGAATTAAAGTTGTTGAGCCATGTTTTATTTTAGATATTTACTTTTTCTTTTTTGGTATTTAAAATATAGAGATATTTCAAAATCTTTTACAATTATTTACATGTTAAGCACTTACCACTGATATTTTCTATATGTGATATAGTTTATTTTTATATTTTTCTCTTAGTAAATTAATTACAATACTTATTACATGTACTACTGTATATAGGAGGCAATCTCCTCTTTTGTGATTTGCTGCCACTGAAAACTTACTGGAGGGTCAGCTATGGATTGGTTCCAACTCAACAGTATGCAGCAACAACATGAATTACTTAAGAATTGTCATTTTCAGAGAGAAATGCTAGCAAGTTAACAAATACTTGGAGGAAATGAACATGAATAAAAAAGGAAAAGCAATTAAATAATGATTTAGTTGTTTCAAAAGCACCTATCTTGTTCTATTGACCCTTTCAGCATTATGTAGTGACCTTCCTTATCTTCCGTGATGGTTTTTACATTGATATTTATTTTATCAGAGATTAATATGGCTACTCCTGCTTTTTTCTGGTTGCCATTTGCTTGGTATATTTTCCCCCACCCTTTTACTTTTAGCCTGTCTTTATCTTCATTTTTCAGGTGTGTCTCTTGTAGACAACATATTGATGGATTTTGTTTTTTTATCCAATCTGCTACTCTCTTTCTCTTCAGCGGTGCATTTAAACTATTCATGTTCAGTGTGACAATTGAAAGGT
This sequence comes from Elephantulus edwardii, assembly GCF_000299155.1. Lineage (NCBI taxonomy): Eukaryota > Metazoa > Chordata > Mammalia > Macroscelidea > Macroscelididae > Elephantulus > Elephantulus edwardii. Next base: position 1,420,415 of record NW_006399858.1, read on the forward strand.
TAGGTTTTATTGCTATCATTGTGTTGAGTTCTTTTTGGTGTTGTTGCTAGTTACTTTAGACCATGGAGCTTTCTGTGGTATATCTGTAAGAAGGACATCTCTGAGTATCTCCTGCAGTGCTGGTCTTGTTTTTACAAACTCTCTTAGGTTTTGCTTTTCTGGGAATATCTTGATCTGTCCTTCATATTTGATGGATAATTTTGCTGGGTACAGTATTCTTGGTTGACAGCTGTATTCTTTCAGTGTTTGATATATGTCCTTCCATTCCCTTCTTGCCTGCATGGTTTCTGCTGAGAAAATGGCTTTAGGCAAAGAAACTCTGGGAAAAATAAGATGAAATATTTGTACATGGATAGAACAGAGAAAGATATTTAATCCTGCTAAATTAAGGAGCAAAGACATCAGTCTAGAGAATAAGGTATACTAGATCCAGGCTATGGTCTTCACAATTACATGCATCAGAGAACTGGACAGTGACTAAGGATGTCAGAAGAAGAATTGATACCTTTGAAATGTGGTGTTGGAGAATAGTACTGAACATACAATGGACAGCCAGGAGGACAAATAAGTCTGTATTTGAGAGGGTGAAACCAAATTTCTCCTTGGTTGTTGTTGTTAGGTGTCATTGAGTTGCTTGCAACTCATAACAACCTTATGTACAATAGCTCTGAACTGTGCTTTATCCTGATCCAATCTGTTTCTGACATACCTATGCCTTTTACTTCAGTTACTGTGTCTGTCATTCCATCTTTTCTGGGGTCTTCCTTTCTTGCACTATCCATCTACCTTCCCAAGTGTAATGTATTTCTCCAAGGTCTGATCCCTCGTTGTCACATGGCCACAGTATGTGAGACAGAACTTCAAAATTCTTGACTCCAAGAAGTAATTTCCTCTCCAGGACAGACATGCTTGTCCTCTTGGCAGGTTATGGTATGTTAAATACTATTCTCCAGCACCACAATTCAAAAGCATCAATTTTTCTTTTGTCATCTTTAGTCATTTCCTGTCTCTGATGCATTGCAAGTAATTACAAAGACCCTGGCTTGGATCTGATGTGACTTAGTCTCTAAACTGACATCCTTGCTCTTCTGTACTCTAAAGAGGTCCCTGACAGAAGACTTCCCCAGTGTAATTCATCTTTTTATTTCCTTACTGCTGGTGCCAAGAGCATTCACTGTGGAGCCAAGCAAGCTGACGCTGTTAACAACCTCAATCTTTTCTCTATCATGATACAGTAATTGACCCAGTCGTGAGAATCTTTATCTTCTTGATGTTGAACTTCAATCCTTATTGAAGGTTGCAGTCCTTGATCTTTTGCAGCAAATAGTTCACTTGGGTCCTCCTTGATTTCTGTAAGCAAGGTTGTGTCTTCTGCACAGTGCAGGTTGTTGATGAGTCTTACTCCAATCCTGATGCCACATTTTACCTCATAAAGTCCAGTCACCTAAATGATCAGTTTCACATATAGATTGAAAACATTTGGAAATAGACTGCATCCCTGATTTTGAATCATACAGTGTTTCCTTGCTCTATTCTTAACGACTGCTTCCTGGTCAAAGTACAGGTTTTGCGTATGCATAATTAATTGTTCTAGGATTCCCATTCTTCTCAAGGTTAGCCATAATTTGATGTGATCCACACACTTAAAGCTTTTGCATAATCAATGAAGCACTGATAGACGTTCTTGTAATACTCTCAGCTTTCTGCCAAGATCCGTCTGACATTAGCTAGTCCCTAGTTCTATGGCCTCTTCTAAACACTGCATGCACATCTAGCAGTTCCTTGTTAATGTACTGTTACAATTGCTTTTTAATAATCTTCTATAGGATATTGCTTGTGTGTGACATTAGTGATATTGTTTGATAATCCCCATACTCTGTTGGATCACCTTTTTGAAATGGGAATAAATATGGACTGCTTCCAATTAGTTGGCAAGGTGGTAATCCTCCAGATTTCCTGGCAAAATCTAGTGAGCATGCCCAGGGCTGCATCTGTTTGTTGAAATATATCAACTGTTATTTCATCAATTACTGGGGGCCATGTTATTTGCCATTTCCTTCAGAGAATCTTAAACTTCTTCCTCCATCATTATTGTCGCTTGATCATATGCTGTTTCACTAAATTCTTCTGTTTCAGCCAATTCTTTTTGGTACAGTGACTCTGTGTACTCCTTCCATCTTCTTTTGATGCTTCCTGGATCATTCAATATTCTGTCCATAGCATCCTTAAGTATTGAAACTCAGAGCTTGAATTTGTTCTTCAGTTCTTTCAAGTTAAGAGATGTGGAGTGAGTTTGTCCCTTTTGATTTTCTGACTCCAGTTCTTTTTACATTTCATTATAATACTTTGCTTCATCTTCTTGAGCTTCTTTTTGAAATTTTCTATTCAGCTCCATAACTTACTGATTTTTGGCACTCTAGTGCAATATTCAGAGCCTCTTCTGACATTCACCTTGGTCTTTTCTTCCTCGTTCTTTGCAATGATCTTTTGCAACCTTCATAGATTATATTCTTGATATCCTCCCACAGATCATCTGAGCTTTGCTCATTAGTGTTCAAGGCCTTAACCCTGTTCCTGAGGTGGTCTTTAAATCAGATAGGATATATTCAAGGTCAAACTTTGGTTCTTGTGGACTTGATTTCATTTTCTTTAGCTTTACTTTGAACTAACATAGGAGTAGTTAGTTGATGGTCTGTTCCACAATCAGCACCTGGCCAAGTTTTCACAGATGATATTGAGCTTCTCCAAGGAGTATTTTCCCAGATGTAATCAATCTGATTCCTGTGTAGAACATTAGGTAAAGTCCGTAAGTATAGTTGCTGTTTGGGGTTGGGTTTCTTTTTGTTTGTTTTTGGTTTTGTTTCTTATAAAAGATATTTGCAATGGATAAATTATTTATTATGCAGAATTCTATCATTTTATCTTCAGCCTCATTTCTGTCACCAAGTACATGTTTTCTGACTTTTAATCCTTCTTCCTTATTCCCAGCTTTTGCATTCCAGCCACCCATTATTATGAATGTGTCTTGGTTGCATATTTGATTAATTTCTCATTGCAAAAGTTGATGGTAGTAATCCTCTATTTCCTCCTCTTTGGCTCGGGTTGTTGGTGCATATATTTGAATGATGATCATGTTAACTGGTATTCTCCTTGGAGACATGGATTTTGAAGCTCTGTCTTACATACTTCGGCCACATGACCAGGAGGGACTAGTCTTTGGAAGAGGGCATCATGCTTGGAAGAGTGGAGGGACATGGTAACTGGGATGATGGGATTGTGTTTGTGGGAGTTGATGAGATTAGCTCAGGATAGGGCAAGGTTCAGAGTTGTTGTACATAGGGTCACTAGGAGTCACAGGTGGCTTCAAAAGCATATTAACAACAAGCAACACATTTTAAGAATGCTTATCTAGGCTTTTGAACATTGTTTATTTTGTAATTATTATCTTCTTATATTGCAATATTCATATGGAATATATATCATTTACCATGTATGCATATTTCAAAGTATTGGAGTTCCAATTTATTTTAATAATATATAAGCACAAATGGCATCCACTTCTAAAACAACTTGCCTTCAAAAACTACAAACTTACAGAAAAGATGAAAGTTTTTCATGTTCAAGACTTTGGTTTATAGGGTCGCTATTAGTCATCTATGATGCTATGGCACTTAACAACAACAATAATATATCCAACCGAGCTTTGCAAAGATTCTATGCTAGGAAAAAAGTTCTAATTCTCTGTAGGATACTGGTTTATTCATTAAACTATTTTTATATTTCTGATCTGTCTAGAACTACAAAAAATGCTTTAGTATAATATTAGTACAGTGCTTCTTTCAATTTCTCTTGGGCCCTTACAAACTACATACTTTGATTATTTAATTTATTATGACTTTCGGTTATTTACTGCAAGGGATATAATCTTTTGATATTTTTTAAAATATTCCCCTCATCAAGAAAAAAATACAATATTATTGGTTCGTTTAATACATATAGCATTTACTTTTATCCTTTTTTTTAACTTTTCTTGTATTACTGCCACTCTTTTTAGTTGAAATGAGCATCATACATGTTTGTTCATCTTTTGTTTTTTATCTTTCTGGACATCATTTTTAAACAGTATATAATATGAATTTATACCTTATTGCAAATGTTCAGAATCTTTCTAAAAGTTTGTTATATTTGATGTGAGTTCCCTCCCTGAGTTTATTCAGCCACTTTAATTAGGCTCTAAAAGGAGGCTTGTGGGCACAGCTCTCATGTAGCCATGGTAGCATGAACAGTATGTCTTTGCTATAAATTCTCGTAAGTTTTATTGACTCAACTTTTAATAACTTCTTTATTTTATACTGGTTTGCTTATTAAGCTCATATACATTTTTTTTTCACACTAGATCTTTCCCATTTTCTTTACCCTCCCCTTCCTCCATCCATCAAATGGTGTGGCCCTCTGATTACCTCATGCCAATCTTTATCCCTCTGTTCCTATCCCCCCCTCCACCTTGACTTAATTGTTTTGTTTCTTAACTCCTGTACAAAATTTTCTAGAAGAAAATGTCATATTTGACTTTGGATGAACCATTACCAAGGTAAGTTAGAGATAGTACTTAATAACTAGTTGTCAATGTGTCACATTTACCCTTTGTGCTATCTTTAATATCTTTTTAGAGTACAGAATTCACAAAGAGAAATAACAAAATAAGCTATAGTCATCAAATTGTTTAATACTGATTGTGATCCTATAAGACAGAATTTCCCTTCCAGGATGGTAGATCTTTACAGAAAAACACTGCCACATTGATTATCCTGGAATCACAGATGTATTAAAACTATTGACCTTTCAGTTACAATCCCAAGGCTTGTAACTTTTACAAGGCCATCAGGGTAAGAGTACTGAATATAACATTGGCCTGAAGTTTGGTAATACCCCATAAACACACAATCAATTTACATATTTTCCAACTTTCAAGAATATACAATAGGAAAAGATAGCAAATAAGATATGTCTAAGAGTGTAAATGGTTTTCTTGATGATATGCTTTAAAAAATGAAATATCAAGACTATAGGAGGTGCTTGAGTAGAAAGAAATCTAATATTTTTTAATCATTGAATAAAACTGAAAGGAAACCTGTGGCTTCTTCCTCTCTACGAATAAAAGAAACCTTTTACTTGCTCATTTACTCTCTAACAATGGCTTAGATAAGCTCAATTATTCTCTGGGAACTTGTCTTCCTACTGGAAATTCACAAAGCAACCTCCAAGAAGGTTAGTTATTGTAGGGTGTGTAGATAAGAACTGAGATAAGCTCTGTTTGTAAACTCTGTGACTAAGCCATCAATTTAGTAGCTCTATTCTCAAATTTTGTGCTGTCAGAACTATGAAGAATAGTTATTCTGCTACTGCCAGGACATGTTCTTCTAACCTTTCTGAACAAGATGTCTAGCTCCAATGTTACAATCTCAGGAGAACAAAGTTTTACTTAAGTGCATATCTTCTTCTAGTAGCTCTGAATATAAGGAAAAAATGTGAACAGAGAAAGAAGTAACTTAAAGCTGTATCCACAATTCAAGACAGAAAACTTCAATGTTGTAGATTTACTATGTTCTTTTATTACTTTCTGCTATCAAGCTATTTCCATCATAAAGTCAAGCTCCAGATGCATAAACTGAATAAGGTGCTTAGCCCTAAAGAGCTGTGGAATTCTTGAAGAGATAGGCTTTCAACAAAGAAATGGTAGTAGGGGAGACAGCAAGCCATAAAACCCTGAATTCCCTTTTGAAAAGCTCACTGCAGTGAACCTCTTTTAGAGAGAAAAAAGACAATCAAAGGTCGATGTCATGCACTAACATTATAACCCTATTACCATCACTGCTGCCCCCAGTCACCTGGGGTTCTAAGGGGCAGTGATCCACAAGTTCCAATATTTGTTGTACATAAATAGTAGCACAGTAGCTGTATCAATTATTTTGTCAGGCAATTAAACTTTATGTCAAACTAATTCAATTTTGCTGCTATTTTATTAAATTCTACGGGTGGAAAATCTGAAATCCTTCCTCTTTGCTAAATCACAAGTTTCACAATATATTTCTTAATACAAGTTCCTTGTTCTGCTATTTTGATATATTAAATATCTAGCAACAAATTTCTGGGGTCATAAATCTAGTGATAAAATTAATCCTATTGCTGAAGACAAATAAATATTTTATTGCAATTTTATGAGCTTTTGTTCCCCTCTACACTTGCAAGTAGATGCTGTTCAGTAGATGAAGACATTTTGCTTCTGTAAAATGTATTAGAAACAATATCGTAGTAATAGAATTCATAGCTACAAAGTTGTTGTGCACCCTTACGATTGAAAATTTAAGTTTGACTATTTCAAAAACTTTTTTTATTCCAAAAACTTTTAAAGAATAATTTTTCAAGAGAAAATACTCATTGTCTCCAATTCTGTTTACATAAATTTGTCATATATTTTTGCTTTACCAAAATTGTCATAATCTGAGTTTAACAGGAAAAGGAGTACAACAAGTCAAATATCATCAACATGTAATTATTTTAATTCTTCAGAGTATGCAAATCCTGGAAGTTATAAATGAAAGTTCTATATGAAAAATTCTGCATAAGTAGCATTTGGAAGGGTTGGATAAGGAGGAAAGCTTGAGACTGATCTGACCTTCTCATGTCTGTCTTATCAGGGATTGTACATTCTCTTGGATACATGCTGATCCTGTGTACAATGGAACTGTCCAGTCTTGTATCACCCTCACAAGTAGTGTTGTGTTTTTACTTTATTGCAACCACTTCATCAATTCATCTCATTGAGAGTCTTTTTTCCCCTTTCATTGATCCTCAACTTTTCCAAGTATAATGTTCTTCTCCATGGTTTGACCTCTCCTGATAACATGCCCAAAGTATGTTAAGACAAAGACAGGTAATATGAACACTGCATTGGACTAGATGAAGGAAATAATTGTTTAAAAGAAATATATGATTAGGAATCATATGCACAACAACAGTCCAGAATAAGAGGTATATTGCAAAGAGAACTGGAGGAGGAGGATGAGGGGGAGAGAGGAAATTGTGTAACAATAAATGAAAAGTAAATAAAAATTAAAGTGAACTGGGGGAAGAGAGAAGGAAGTGGAGGGAGGAAAATGTACAACAATGAATTAATGAAAATCCAACTTTTCTGTAAACTTCCATTAAAATCATTACAATTTTGTTAAAATTTTAAAATTAAAAAAATTATTATTTAAAAAATCAACAAAAAACAAAGAGTATTGCATTTCCTCTAATAAAGATTTTTTTGATCTCTAGGTGGTCCAGATGTCTAATATTAGCCAAAACTTTAATCAGATTTTCTAATTCCAGACACTATTTTAATAATAAATAGAAATATATTATTAAAAAATCACATAGTTTCTCTCTTGTCATTAGAAAAATGCCACTGATGTTCAGAAAAAAGGAAATTAATTACACTGATAAAATGTTATATCAGAACTAAAACCAAGAAACTAGGTAATATGATTGAAAGTTTCTTATTTATTATTTTTAAAATTTTAATTTATTGACTGACAAATATTACATAAAAACCCAGCAAAACCAAAACCACACACAACATCTAAGTTAAATAAAGCAAGAAGGTACTCCAATATAACTCTATTATTCTTTGTGCTTCGGTAATTTCTACAATAGTCTTAGAAGTCCCTGGATGTTGGAGTCAATGTGTTAATCCAAAGGCTTTAGATTTTAATCTCCTAGAGTTTATTCAAAACAAACTAAACAAGTGAAAGAAAGTTAGCTATATACTTCTAAAATCTTAGCCTTTGAAAACTTTATAAAGCACAGTTTTATCTGACACACGTGAAATGCCACTCATCAGTGGTTGATGATTCAATGACAATTAGAACAAGACTTACTCAGAATATTGCTTATCGTTTCTAAAAACCATACCTTTTCACACTAGAAATGTACTCCTTCCTTCAAGAAAATTCTTGTCAATTTCAGATTCAAATTCTCAGTGAAGAAAGACATGATTGTTGTGTTCTGCCAAGTCAACTCTGACTCATAGCAATTCTGAGCAATAGCCCTGAACCCTACCTTATCCTAAGCTAACCTCATTACCTTTAACACACCTAGCCCCACTATCCTAGTTATTATGTCGATCCATCTCATCCAGGGTCTTCCTCTCCTGTGCTTACCCTCCATCCTCCCAAGCATGATGTTCTCCAAGAATTGATCCTCCAGGTGACATACTCAAAGTATGTAAGATGGAATTTTAAAATCAATGCCTCCAAGGAGCAATCTGATTTCACCCCCCTGAGGACAGAACTATTTGTTCTCTTGACAGTCCAGGGTATGTTCAGTACTCATATCTAGCATCATAACTCAAAGGCATCAATTTTTCTATCATTTATAATTATTGTCCAGTGCTCCAATATATAGCAAGTATTTGCAAAAACCATGGCCTGAATAGGTACATTTTGGTCTCTAGACTGACATCATTGCTCTTCAGCATTCTGGAGAGGTCCCCGACAGTAAACTTTCCCAATACCATTTGTCTTTTGACAATGCCAAGAATGTCGATTGTCGATCCAAGCAAAATGAGATTATTTACAACCGCAATCTCTTCTCCATCTATTATGGTGCTCCAATTGGCCCAGTGGTGAGGATCTTTGTCTTCCTGATGTTGAACTTCAATCCATATTGCAGACTACAGTCTTTGACCTTCTGCAGCAAATGCTTCAAGACCTCTTTAGTTTTAGCAAGCAAGGTTGTTTCATCTGCATAACACAGGTTGTTGATAAGTCTTCCTCCAATCCTGACCTCACATTCTTCCTCATAAAGACCAGCCTACCAGATGATCTGTTTTGCCTATAGATTGAAAAAGTATGGAGAAAGGACACATCACTGACATATTTCTTCCTTGATTTTGAACCACGCAGTGTTTTCTTGCTCTGTTCTGACAACTGTTTCCTCATCTAAGTTTCACATAAGCAAAATCAAGAGTTTTGGAATTCCACTTGTGCTCAATGTTAGCTCCAGAAAAGACCAAGATGGATGTCAAAAGAGACTCTGAATATTGAACTAAAAGACAGAGAAGCAAAAGCAGAAGGAAGAAGTCAGCAAGTTAAGGATCTTAATAGAATATTTCTGGCAGCTCAAAAAGACAAAGAAAATTATCACAATGAAATGTCCAAAGAGTTGGAGTCAGAAAATCGAAAGGTGTGAACTTGCTCATCATCTCTTAAGCTGAAGACACAACTGAAGAACAAATTTAAGCCTTGTTTTGCAATCTTTAAAGAACCTAAGGGCAGACTAGTGAATAACTCAAAGTATCAAAAGAAGATGGAAGGAGTACACAGAGTCACTGTAAAAAAAAAATAGAATTGGCTAAAACAGAAGAAGTTAATAAAATAACATATGATCAAGAGGTAATAGTGATGAAGCAGGAAGTTTAAGCTATTCTGAAGAAATTGGCAAAAAAAGGCCACAGGAATTGACAACATACCAATTGACATATTTCAACCAATGGATGCAGACCTGGACATGCTCGCCATGTTGTTCCAAGAAATCTGGAGGACAACCACCTGGCCAACTGACTTCAAGAGATCCATATTTATTCCCATTCCACCCAAAAGATGATCCAACAGAGTGTGGAAAGTATTGAACTATATCCCTAATATCACACACAAGTAAGAGCCTGGTGAAGATTATCCACAGATACTTGAAACAGTACATGACCATGATTGTTGTAAGACAATATTACATGACTTCCGACTCCTAGCAACCCTATGTATAATAGAACGCAACCCTGACCAGAACGAGTCCATCCTCACAATTGCTGCAGCACCTGATTCTATTAATTCTATTCAACTTTTCTTTGGCCCTCTTTATTCATTACCCAAATTTCACGTAGAGCAACGATATACTGTATTATTTAAAATCATGAAGGATGTACTTTTGAATTGTATAATTTCTCCATATTTCTTCTGTCTAAATGCTGATCAAATCATTAAGGAAGCTGGACTACATAAAGAAGATTATGGTATCAGAATTGGAGGAAGATTTATCAACAACCTGCATTATGCAGATTGTACAATGTTGCTTGCACAAATGGAAGAATTCTTCCAAGAGCACAAACTGAAGTGAAGATTACTACCTTCAATAGAGATTACGTCTCCACATCAAGTGAAGTTCTTACCACTGGACCAATAGCAATGATTATGATAGATGGAGAAAAGATTGGACTATCAATTATTTAATTTTATTTGGATTCACAATCAGCACCTGTGGTAACAACAATCAAGAAACCAAGCCATTTGAGCAAAGCTGCTCTAAAGCACCTCTCCAAAGTGCTAAAGAGCACTAAACTAAACTAAACTAAGCCTAGGGTGTTTTTAATTGCTTTGTGTATGTCTGAAAGTTGGACAAATTGGGAAGATCAAAGAATAAATGAAGCCTTTGAACTGGACTTTGTCAAAAAGTACTAAATGTACATTGACTGCCAAAGAACAAAATAATCTCTTTTGGAGGAAGTGCCCCATGGCTGCTCCTTAGAGGTAAGGAAGCTTTACCTTATATTCTTTAGACATGCTTTCAAGAGGTGTCATTCTTAGAAAGAGACATCTTCCTGGGAAAAGTGGAGGGTCAGAGATAATGAGGAAGACTTTTGACTGGATAAATTGGTATAGTGACTATCACAATGTGCTCACTCGAGGATGGCAGCAATCCTGAAGATGGGCCAGGATAGGGGATGGTTTCAATCAATGCGTTGGTCATAGCGGTAAGGTTTCAATTAATGCATTGTTCATAGGGTTACTATAAGATGTAGTTGACTAGATAATGACAACAATGAAAAGATATCAACTGTTACTAAACACATGAATGAGTCAAGATAATTATGCAAAGTGAACACGATCAGAAAAATATTGAATTTTATTATTTCAATTATATGAAATTCTAAAAGATACATATTAATTTGTAGTGACAGAGTGAAAGTAGTTTCCTGGGATGGGATTGGAGGGAAAGGAAGAAATTAGAGGGAAGTAATTCTATAACTTAAATAGAAATGAATTTTCTGAAACTGTTTGGTACATTGAGAAACTGAGACCTAGGAGGTAAGGGGTCGAGATTTAGTAAGATCTTCATGTAGCAGAGATGTGACTTTCCCTCAGTTCTCACTTTTATCATGCATACAATGACAAAAATAGCATTGCTGTTAGCTATTTTGAATACTGTTAAGATTACAGTATGTAATTTTATTGAAAAGTATTACTATTCATACACATGTGTAAAGATTGACTGGCATGTAACCAGAGTATTATACATACTCTTCTGACTCTATTTTTTAGAATCATCTACTTCTTCCCACTTCCGCATTAGCACTGATTTATCTTCATCTCTCTATTTTGAACAATTACAGGATGAGGGTCCTTTTCTCTCTGAAATCTGATCCATGTGCTTTATCACATGGACTGCAACTTATTGGCATAGGCTGAGCTGCATGATTCCTTCCATTAGACATTTTCTTGACTTTGTGTGTTTGAAATATCCTTCAGTTTCTTTAATTTAGTTAAAGATTAGGGAGATCTTGTGACAAGTGGTAAGAGGCTTCCCTGCAATCACAAAGACACATGATTCATATCCATAGCTGCTCCACTGGAGAAAGATGGGCAATCTCCTCCAATGTAATTTGCTGCCTCTGAAAACCCACTGAAAGGTTGGTTCTGACTCAAGGTAACACAATAGCAACATGGTGTTGATTAAAACATCTTGGCTCCTGAGTTTCTTCTTGTAACTTCTTGGTAGAATTCCATTATTAGTCCAAAGGCAAGGAGTTCAAATCTACCAGATACTCCCCAGAAGAAATTTAAGCAACCAACTCCACGGGATTTACCGCCTCTGAAACTTGCCAGAGTCAAATGTAAACCAGTCCACACTCAATAGTACACAACGACAATGGGTTAAGTGCCAGACTTTTTACTCAGTTCTTCTCATTTCTTCTTCTGTAAAAATATAACTCACTCTCCTACCTTAAATAGAGATAACAAGGTAACTACCAATCACAGAACATTAGCTAAATTTAAGAAAATTGACTATGTGATTTACATATATTGAAAATTACAATGTAAAGTTATTTTGCTTTTAAAGCTTCTACCCTTGATTAGCAGGGCAACACTGCATGGTTCAAAATTGGGACGGGTGTACGCCAGGAATGTGTCCTATCTTCATATCTTTTCAACCTGTATGCAGAGCAGATTATCCGAGAGGCTGGGCTCTATGAGAAGAAGCGTGGCATCAGGATTGGTAGACGGTCTATCAACAATCTGCGTTATGCAGATGACACAACCCTGCTCATTGAAACTGAGGAGGACCTCATGCACTTACTGCAGAGGGTCAAGGACTGCAGCCTTCAATATGGACTGAGGCTCAATGTCAAGAAGACAAAAATTCTCACCCTGGATCAATCGGTAGCATCAGGATGGATGGCGAAGAGATTGAGATTGTTCACAGCTTCAGTTTGCTCGGCTCCACGGTCAACACTCTTGGCACCAGTAGCCAGGAAATCAAAAAACGTATTGCGATGGGAAAGTCTGCGGTTAGGGACCTCTCTAAAGTACTCAAGAGCAGCGGTGTCTCTCTGGAGACTAAGGTGCGCCTGATACAGGCCATGGTTTTTGCAATCACTTGTTATGCATCAGAGAGTTGGACAATGACTAGGGAGGATAGAAGGAGAATTGACGTCTTTGAGCTGTGGTGCTGGAGAAGAGTATTGAATTTACCATGGACTGCCAAGAAAACAAACCGATTCATCCTAGAGAGGGTTAAACCAGGCTGCTCCTTGGAGGCAAGGATTCTGGGGCTTCGTCTGACATACTTTGGACATGTTTTAAGGAGAGACAGGTCTTTAGAGAGGGACATCATGCTGGGTAGAGTAGAGGGACAGCGCCAGAGGGGAAGACCCTCTATGAGGTGGATTGATTCAGTGACTGGGGTACTCGGGCTGGGTGTGTCAGAGGCAATGAGATTGGCACAGGATAGAGCACCGTTTAGGGCTGTTGTACATAGGGTCGCTATGAGTCGCAAACGACTCGACGGCACATAACAACAACAACCCTTGACTAAATGTTACATAGTAGAAAACCACACACTCTTCAACAGCATCTATACTTAAATTCATTTATTCCGGGATTAAATTTCCCAAATTTAGCATGATGATTTGTTCTTTTCTAAATTAATATTAATTTTTCTTCATTGAATCATTATTATTATAAAAACTCCTATGCATTTGACTCCAACTAGATGTTTGGAATATGTAGTTTGAAAACATTTTATTTTATAAGAAAAATGAGATTTAGAAAATAAGGAAAAAAATGTTAGAATTTGCTGGAGTCAAATTTCACATTAGGATCTAAATTGATATCTAATGATCTTTATACTATAGAATGCTGCTTCTTTTCTTTCTTGAATAAAGAGAAATCAATTTTGTTCCTTACAGGTGACCTAATGGCAAGAAGCTGAGCTGCAATCCTGAAGGCATGTAGTTCGTGGCCACCAACTACTCCATGGGAGAATGATGGACAATCTCCTTCTGTGTGATTAACTGCCTTTCAAAACTCAGCAGAGGATCAGCTATGAGTGGGTTTCAACTTCAGTGTACATAATAACAACAACCCAAAAAGTTGAATGAGCAGGATAAAAATTAAACTATTTTATATTAACTTCAGTATATAGAGTCAAATGTGCAAAAAGTAATTTTAAATTAAAATTTTGATAATGTATTTGCAATTTAACTATAAATAATTTTGATATTTCTGCAGTTAGTTTTACTTTGCTTAAATCTAAGTTCTTGAATGCCTAAGTGTTGAAAATCAAAGGCATTTGGGCTTCTATGTCTCCTGCTCATACTAACTACTGCTAAAACATTCATCATCTTATTTGTTTCTCAATCATAGTTTGGGTCTTGATCACAAGACAGTAAGGTCATATAGTTAATATCATAGTTAATATGTTCAAATCTGATAGAAGTCTTCCTTTCTTCATACCCTCACCTCACACCATTAGGCATGTAGATATTATTCTATTGCTTCTGCAATAAAGAAGCAATTCAGTTGTTGTTGTTATTGTTACTATGTACCAAAGAGTCAGAACTGACTTATAGCTGACACTCCAATGGTATGGGGGAAATCTATAAAAAGTAGAAGACCTGGATAAAACAGAATATTTTTATCCTCAGACTTGCAGTTTCCTGGTTAAATTGTTTTATGGTTTTAGGCTTCACAAACCTATTTGGGGTTTTGTCACTTCTTCTCAGGAAGCAAACCTTGAAGATAGCATGAGATTTCTCCTCACAGGATGTATCGCTCTTAGATTCTTCTTTATCTCTACTTTTCCTAACAAAGGAAAATCTCCAAGAAATATTACATTAATCAACACCTATTTATATTCCTTGATTAGGTGACCAGAGAAAGTTTGAATCATTAAGTTGTTGTTGTTGTTTTTGTTTTGATTTGGTTTTTAATTTTATTTTAGTTCATAAATTACAGGAGAAACTACTAAGTGAATACATTTAAAAATTATCCTACTATACCTGACTCAATGACTTAAAATTTCTTTCTAGGTTTTGAGTTTACAGAGTTCTGACCTGAGGAAGAGATACTAACAACTGTGGACAAGTTCGTAATTTTATTGTAATGAGTGTTTTTAGAAAACAATCTCTTTTGCTTCCTAATAAAAATAAAATTCTTTGAAAAAATTATCGACTTCTTTAACAGTGAAAAACTACTTTTCTTGCTTTGGTGGCATTGAATTTTGTGTGTCTATTAAGATGTTTGATGCTGTACTCAGTGGAATGCACATGAAAAAATAAGGTGGAGAAGAATAATAATTCCAGACTGAAATCTGTACAAGCAAGGTAAAACCACAATATTCTGTAAATGTTGAGAAGAAGAACATAGCACTTTGAAGATATTCAACAAACTTTGGACTTTTTAAAAACTAACTATAGAGTAATGAAAACTCTGAAAATAACTAAAGAAAACTATGGCTTACAGATAATTTTCTAAAATAAAAACATGCAAGTAATGTAGATAATTTTTTTAAATTTATTTTTTCTCATCTGAATTCAACAATTCAGCTAATTTTTGTTGGGTCAGAATCAACTCACAGCTGACCCTTCAGCAGGTTTTCCAAGAGTATAAATCCCACGGGTGAAGATTGTCTTTCTCCCTCAGAAGAGCTGGTGAATTCACCCTTGCAGACAGGGTCTTCCAATTTGCAGCACAACTGTTTACTGACTATTCCATCAAAACTTCCTTCAGATAAATGATATTTCATTTGTATTTATAAAAAAGAGTGTTTGAGTTATTACTAGCAGCCATGCTTTTTACTTTACCAATTTCCAATCCCCTTTCCCTATGTAAAGGGCCACGTGGTTTGTTAATTCTCAGTAGCTATGGGGTTTAGGTGCCATCTACTTTACTAATAATTCACAGAGACTTTATGAATATTTGATTAAAACCTTGTTCTTGTTGAATTCACTGTGCCAGTCCTTCTCATATAGTGTCTTCCTCTCTTTCATTGATCCTTTACTTTTCCAAGCAGAATGTCTTTTAACCAAGGATTGGAACCTACTTACCATTTTCCCAAATGTTTTTAGATATCTTAATATGTTAATTGAAGAGTTTTATTTCCTTTCCGTTTTACTTGTATTCATTTTCTCCCTATTCCCAATCTCTGGAAAGTAGTGATAGTTTTCCATATGCCTTGCCTATAAGAGGAGCCAGGAACAAACAACCATACTCTTCACTGATTATTAAAAGTATTATTTACTGAAAGTAAAAACACTTGTGATATGTAACAATTATGATTTTGAGGGGGGGGAGGTGTTGTAGGTTTCATAATTCAAAGCTGCTTTAATCTATAATTTTTATTTTAAAAAGAGAAATATAGAGGGACCAAGGTGGTGATCTGAAAATTATTTACTGCTCCAAAGCCAGGAATTATAAAAAGAGAAGAAAAAACCCCCCTCAGAATCATTATCTATGAAAGATGGTGCAGAACAAAATGGCAAAGTGAGTGCACATTTCCATTTACCCTTCCAATGATAATCCACTGAACAATGCATAAATGAGGTCTCGAATCTCCAAATAGCAGGTGAACATTTTGAAAATAGCGGTGAGTCTTAAAATAGTGGAGTAAAGGAGCCAGGATAGCTCAGAACTAGGAGAACCTATCCTCTAACTTCTGGAGCACTCACAGCTATTTTCTGGTGGTGTTGGACAACATTTCAAACAGAGAATAACGAAAGGGAGCTAGCTCATCTGAGAAAGCAAAACCTCATATCTGTAAGGCAATACAAATTTTATATGGGATTGGCAAGCCAGGAAATTGGGGATTGAGGACAAGGGAACTGTGAGTAAGTGCAGCTAAATCTCGCAGAGGTTCACAACAGGTGAGTACTAAGATCAGGAAGAGTTCCAGGGGCAGCAGGATTAAAAGGAATACTTCAGACAGGCAGGTTCCACAAAAGGGAATAGTCAGCACCCTGCCCACAGTGGGCGTGGAAAACCTGTGAAGGGGTACCACTCTTGGAGAGACACAAAGAGTAGCCCACCTTAGACACAGGAAAATCAAGCTCCACACCTGATAGCAATATCTGTGACTAGTTAAAACCCTTATCCTGCAAAGTGGCTGATGAATGTGGGCCCTAGGATTTCTTTGGGACATAGGTTCTAGACTGTGACATCATCAAGGTGCTTAATTTAAAAAGGAAAAATGCTACACAATTTAAAGTGACATGAGAAATCTTGTGGCCCACATTTAGCAGCCACTTTTCTAAGTTTGAGTCTCATAATGAAAGTCTACAGAATCATACAGGCCATCCACAAGAAAAAGAATGATAACCCAATTACAAAATGGGAAAAAGATTTGGGAAGACTTTTCAAAAAGGAAGACATTCAGATGGGCAGCAGACATATGAAGAGATGCTCAAAATCACTGGCAATAAGAAAAATACAAATCAAAACAATAATGAAATATCATCTCACCCCACTAGCAGTGGTAAAGTTTAATAGGACAACAAGCAATAAATGTCAGAGAGGGTCTGGAGAGATTGGAACTCTCACAAACTGTTGGTGGGATTGTAAAATGGTACAAATACTCTGGAAGTTTGTTTGGTGTCTCCTTAAAAAACAAAACAAAACAAAACAACCCAGAAATTCCATGTGACCTAGCTATTCCACTGCTAGGAATATACCCTAAGGGAAATAGAACTGAGACACAAATTGAGATTTGTACCAATATTCATAGCGACATTATTAACAATAGCAAGAAAATGTAAACAGCCAAAACGTCCATCAGTAGATGGATTGAGAAACTGAGAAATTGTGGTACATTCACATGATTAAATACTATGCAACACTCATGAGCAATGATTTTGAAAAATATTATATAACATGGGAGAGGTTGGAGAGCATTATGCCAAGTGAACTAACTCAATCTTATAAGGACAAATGCTGCCTAAGGCCATTATTGCAAAAATAGAAGGACAACCAGTAAGATGTATACCCAGCCCAAAAAGGGAAGAGGAATGAGGAGGAGGACTACAAGTAAGAAAGAGAGGGAAAATATTGAGCACACAATTATGTGGGCAGAGTGAGGGGTAGAAGAAATTAGGAAAGATGCAGTGGGGACCCAGTAAAGTGGAGGAATAATGAGTGTGATTCAGTGGTGGTGAGTTTTATAAAACATGATGCGTGAGAATGCTACTATGAAACACAAAGTGAATAAAAGAATGAGTGGAACACAATGTATATAAATGCAACACAAAGGATATGAATTTTGTATACAAACCAATACACAAGTTTTTGGATAATGTACACAAACCAATACACACGTTTTTGGATAAATATTTAGAAAATAATGATCTGCATAATAAATAGTGATGTGAGACATCTCTGAGATCTTAAACACGTATGTCTAGGAAGTTCAGTCACATCTGTATTCATGTGGAGCAAAACCATAGGAAGGTAACCAGAGGCTCACAGAAAAAACACATCTACATAAGCTACAATTTCATCCACATCCACACTGACAAAAGAAGAATTAGATGGTGCCCAGTTACAGTCAAGTTCTTATTGGAAAAAAAATTATGTGTGTTTGTGTATATATATATATATATATATATATATGAGATGCAATCAGACATATTAGAACATTAAAGAATAGAAGACTTCCTGAGACTTACCACCTTGAGTTGTGAAATCTAGAGATGAGTTTATCCCCCAAGATCACCTTTTAGCAAAATAGAATGGCATGTAAAATAATGCATAGTACCTGTAAGACTAGTGCTTTATGAAAACCCATAAAGTATTCATGAAGAACTGCATAAATAACATGCAGAATTCTAGAAGGATAAGCATGAAAAAGAGAGGGAATATTAATAAATAGATGTTATTTTGTGCCACCAAGTCAAGCATGACTTCTAGTGACCCTATGAACAACAGACCTTAACTCTATCCTATTCTTTGCCATTCTCATAATTTCTGGTACATTTGAGCCCATTGCTGCAGTCATTGTGTCAATCCATCTTGTTGAAGACTTCTTCTCTTTAGCTGACCCTCTTTCTTTCCAACCATGGTATCATTTTCCAAGAAATAGCTTTTTGTAGTAACATGTCTGAGTATGAGAGACTAAGTTTCACCATCTTTGTCTCTAAGAAACACTCCAGTGATACTTTTTCCAAGACATATATGTTTGTTCTTTTGTTAGTCCATGGAGTGTTTAGTATTCTTCTCCAATGCTACAATTAAAAAATATGTTTCAACTAACAGATGATACTCTGGACATGTTCCCAAGTCTATGCTAGAAGTTTGGAGGACAGATGCCTGGCTGGCTGACAGGAAGAGATATGTGTTTGTTCTCATTACTAAGAAAGGTGATAAGGTGATCCGAAAGGATGTGAAAAATATAAAAAAAAAATCATCAATATCACATACAAGCAACATATTGCTGAAGATCACACAAAAATGGCTAGAATGATATGTTGACAGGGGACTTCTAGAAGTTCTAGTAGGGATGAGAAGAGTCTTTGATACAAGGGATGCTATTGCTGATTTTAGATCGATCCTGACTGAAAGCAGAGAATACCAAAAGAATGTCTATTTGTGTCTTATTGACTACACAAAGAGTTTGGCTTGTTGATCATAAAAAGAATTATGCCTGACATTGGAGAATGGGAATCCCAGAACACTTAATTTTGCTTATACAAAATCTATCTCAAGAAGCTGCTGTCTAAATAGAACAAAGAAACACTGAATGGATTAAAATCAGGAAGAGTTTATGTTAGAGTAGTATTCTTTGTCCATACCTAATTAATCAATCATTTATGAAACTAAACACTATAAAGAAGAGTGCAGAGTAAGAGTAAGAGGAAGAGTCATCAGCAGCCTGTGTCATACAGATGATGAAACAACTTTGCTTGTCAAAATTGAAGAGGATTTGAAATGCTTACTGCATCAAGGACTACAATCTTCAATAGGGATTACATCTCAACATCAAGGGAGTAAAAAGATCCTCATCGCTTGACCAATAGGCAACATCATAATAGATAAAGATGAATAAAGTGTCAATAGTTTTATCTTGCTTGGTTCATCATCTGCTTGTGCAAGTGATCAGAAGATACATTGCATTGTGCAAGTCTGCTGTCAGGGACTTCACCAAATTACTTTAGAGCAATGATGTCAGTTTGAAGAATAAGGTAAGCTGGATTCAGTATTTTCTGTCAGCTGCTACACATCTGAAAGCTGAACAAGATACTAGACATTTATTAAAATGGATGAAGGGAAAAGCAATATAGTATAGTACAGTGGGCTCAGACTTTATGGAACAGTAGTAATTCATATCGTTTAGCAAAATGTGTAGAAATGACTGATTTAAAGGCTAACATGCTTAGTAAACCTTCACTGAAACTGCAATAAAGGGGGAAAAGATAAAGACTTAAAGAAAACAAACAAAAAATAAACAGTTGTGAGATCTAAAAATGAATAGTTATTAAAAAATTGTGTATGGTGCTGTCAGAATGGCTTTCCTAGTCATGGGCTTTGACTTTTGCCATATGGGTGGTTGAGACTGCAAATGATGTGAATGAAGCTGATAACATCTTTTGAGTGGGAATATGCACACAAGTTGACAACTTGTGTAGACTATTAAGGATAAGATGGTCATTCTTCTCATCTTGCAAGTCTTAAATAGAGCAAATGTGGAAGCAGAAAATGGAGTTCTCATGACTAGCAAGGAAGAAGTGGAGATTCCAATGTACATTCATTTGGGCCTGAGATTCCTTTGTGATTCAGAACAAGACCTAGAGAAAAAGAGCAACAACAAAGAAGCAGAGACTAACACACACAAGTGACCAAAATCGGGATTATCTCACCATAGATCCAAAACCATTTTCAAGGGTATTTACCTAAGCTTGCTTGAAGATTAGGGAGGAGATTGAAGAGTGGCAGGATAACAGAGTTTCATAACACTGACCTGAAATTGTAAGCTTGAAGTCAGACGGGCTGTAAGCAAGTCTAAGAAGCTTTGGTGACTGTAGTAGTGTATCCTAATTCCTATTTGAATTATAGCCTGTTAACTTCATAATAACCTTTATAACCATATGCATCAGAAACCTGGACAATGACTGAAGATGACAGAACAATTGATGTCTCTGAGTTGTGGTGCTAGAGAAGAGTATTGAACATACCATGGAACGCCAAGAGATCAAACAGGTGTCTCCTGGTGAGGGTGAAACCAATTTGCTCCTTAGAGGCAAGGATTTTAAAGCTCTGTTTCACATACTTTGGCCATGTCATCAGGAGGGACAAGTCCTTGGATAAGGACATCACACTTGGAAGGGCAAAGGGGCAGTGCAGGACAGGAAGACCCTAGATGAGATGGACTGACTCAGTGACTGTGGTAAAGGAGATAGGTGTGTTGGAGACAGTGAGACTGGCTGAGGATACAGCAGGGTTCAAAACTATCTTACATAGGGTGGCTGAGTCTCAGGTGACTTGATAGCACAATGAATCATATTATTGCCTTTGAATTCTGTGACCATTACTATGGATTAGTATACCCAGGAATAGAATATAGTGATTTATAGGACAGCTGATTAGTGTTATAATTACAGAGAAAGTGGTAAGAGTGAGGTGGCATGTCTGGCCTCCTGAAAATAGGGTTTATTCTGTGAATGTGGTAAATGGAGATTCTTCTTCCTTGTAGAATTAGTTTAGGTCAAGCAGCACTATGTTTGCTCCAGCTTCATTCTTTTTACTCTAAGATAAAAGAAAACAAAGGAGAGATAGATAATAGTGTACATAAAAGGAAACAAATAGGACAAAATAAAGATGATGTTGATATATTACAATAAATAACTAATGCTGTTAATGTGACAATTTGAAGATAAATTTTCAAACAGGAAACAAACATGCTCTGTTAACATTCACCAAACACTCAGTAAAACATTATTCAAAAACAACCAAATAACAATTTTCTTATATTGGTAGTAGTAGTTTTGGAGAGGATTGTAAACGTCGGATTAGAAATTACAAAGCTGGCTTTGGTCTTTGATGATGAGCACGATGATTCATCTTCAATAGCTGCCAACGTTGCTGTTGAAACCTCTCATGTTATAGAATAGCTTGGGGCTGCACTATTTTTTCTTGAAATAAAAGCATGATTTCTTAAACAAAGAATGAAAATAATAAGAAGAATACGTTTATTTCAATTTCTGGAACATTAAAGGAGCTAAATTTCCCAGTTGAGATTATCGCAATAGATTACAATAGTGGTGTATTCTTAAGAATAAGAGAACAGAATCATGTCCAATCATACACCATCCTCACGATCTCTACCATACTCAGGTCCAGTGATAGAGTCAAAGAGGTGATCCATCTCCTTGATGATCTTACACTCTTTTGTTGACCCTCTATCATTTCCAGCAAGACTTTTTCTCCCCCAAGGAGTACCCTTTCCTGATAATATGTCTAAAATAGGTGACAGACTCCTTTTCCTTGCCCTTATGGAGCACTATTTTTATAGTTCCTCCAAAACAAAATCATTGATTCTTTTAGCAGTCCATGGCACATTAGACACTTTTTGCCGACATCACAATTCAAAGGCTTGGATTCTTCTTCGGTCATCCTTGCTTGTTGTCCAACTTTCAGATGTATATGAAGCAATTAAAAATGCCACAGCTTAAAAAGAAAAAACACCAAAGCTGAGATCAGGAGCACTAAAGTCTTTACACCGACATCTTGTTCTTATTAAAGAGATCACTGACAGCAGATTTACTTATTGCAACGAGCCTTATGATTTCTTGTCTGCTGCTACCATAGAATGTTAGTTGTAGATCCAAGAACAAAATTTTTGACAATAACTTCTCTCTTTCTTCCTCTTTTCCTCACTGAGATGCTTTATTTCCGTTTTACATGTGATAAAACTAAAGTTTAACATACTGCTAGAATCGTTACAAGATATGTATTGTTGCAAATTGTGGGACTTCACTAAATGTCAGATCTTTCAGAAAGGATATAGAGCAAGATGTTGGGTAAATAATACCTCCTGGATCATCAATCTTGCATTATGTTTTCTGGAATCAAAAGAATGTCTTGACATATAATATAAAAACTATTTGAATTCTACAAGAAAAATATTAAAGCAGATTGAAATTTGTTGCTTTTATTTCAATTGTACATCTTTGCTTTAAAGTATGTGCTTCAGGTAAAATTTAGTTTGGTTGTATTAAAGGGAAAATGAAAATATCAGTGTTTTACATGAGATAAGAACTGTATTTATCAGAACATGAAAAGTCTCTATTTGGGCAATCTACTAGTGATCTGATGGCCTCGTGATAAGAAGCCTCACTGTGATAAGAAGTAACACAGTTTGAATCTACCAGCAGCTCTACAAGAGAAAGATGGACAATCTCATCCTGTAAGAATAACTGCCTATAAAAATCTGCTGAAGGATCAGCTATAGGTAGGTTCCAACTCAACAGTCCACAATAACAACAGTAGTGGCATAAGGTTGCACAATATCACTAAGAACCCATCTGTCTCCATGATCATGAGGCATCCTCATCAGGTGATAAGGTTATTACTCTGTCTCTGTCATCATATCTGTGCTTCAGAAATAAGAACTTGAAAAAGAACAAAAGCCTAAGATACAACCTGTCCTGTTTTAGATTCTTTCCTGAGCAAACCTCCCAAAAATGTCCTCTTAAATTCGTTAGCTACAATACTACAATTGTTTTACATGGGAAACTTTAGTTGCAAGGAAAGTCAGAATGAAGAAAGTTTTAATCTCATTGCAATGTTTTTTTTAATTTTCAGTGGAAGAATATACCTTGCTCATTGGATAGGAAGACTCAATACTCTGAAGATAACAATACTACCAAAGGCAATCTACACATTCAATGCAATCCCAATACAAATACCAATTCCCTTCTTCAAAAAGATGGAAACGGTAATCTCCAACTTCCTCTGGAATAGAAAGAGACCCTGAATAAGCAAAGTACTTCTTAAAAAGAGAAACAAAGTAGGAGGCATCTGACTCCCTGATTTCAAATCCTACGACACTTCTGTGGTAGTCGAGACAGCACTGTACTGGTAGAAAGACAGACACATAGATCAATGGAATAGAATCGAGAACCCAGAAATCAGCCCATCTAACTATGGTCAACTAATTTTTGACAAGGAGGTGAAATTGGTTAAGTGGGTAAATGACAACTTTTTAAACAATGGTGTTGGTAAAATTGGAAAACCATCTGAAGAAAACTCAAGCAAGACTCATACCTCACTCCATACACAAATATCAACTCAAAATGGATTAAGGACTTAGGACTAAAACCAAGGACCATACACTTCATTAGAGAAAAGCTTGGAAGAACTCTAGAAGCCCTAATCCACAACATAAACAGTCTTCCAAGAATCCTGAAAAACCTACAAACAGGAGAGAATAAAATAGATGAACAGGACCTTCTAAGAAAAAAATCCCTATGCACATCCAAAAACTTCTCCAACAGGGTAAAAATGGAAGCCATAGATTGGAAAAAATATTTGGTATTGACATGTCAGATAAGGGACTGATATCTAGAATTTATAAAATACTCAAGCACCACAACAAGATAAACAACCCAATTGAAAAAAGGGCACGGGATATGAACAAACACTTGATCAAAGAAGACATTCAGATGAACCAGCACATGAAAAAAATGTTCAAAATCTCTAGGTCTAAGAGAGATGCAAATCAGAACAACTGAGATATCATCTCAACCCACTAAAAACAGCAAAATTTAACAGAACAGCAAACAACAAAAACTGCCGAGTTTGTGGAGAAACTAGAACCCTTATTCACCGCTGGTGGGAGTGTGAAATGGTGCCACCACTTTGTAAGACAGTATGGAGATTTCTCAAAAACTTGGAAATAGAAATATCTTTTGACTTAGCAATTCCACTGCTGGGACTATACCCTAAAGAAACTATAACTGCCACTGAAGCAGATATATGCACACTCATGGTTATTTCTGCTTTGCTCACAATAGCAAAGAGTTGGAAACAACCCAAGTGCCCATCAACAAATGAATGGATAGATAAGCTGTGGTATATTCACATAATGGACAATGAGATAATATCTTGCATTGAAAAACAAGAAACTCATGAATTATTATACAAAATGAGTGATCCTGGATGACATTTTTCTAAGAGAAATGTTTCAGTCACAAACAGACAAATAAGACATAATGCCACTGTTATAAAACAGGACTGACATGGGGGCTGCGAAGAAACTAAGAAAAGAGGGAATAAATAATCTACATGTCATTGAAGCAGGTGAGGGAGAGAACTGTATAAAAGGAATATATGATTAGGTATTATTGGCATGACAAGAGTCCAGAATGAGAGCTGCATAGAAAAGTGGTCTGGGGTGGGTGTGGGGACTGTATAACAATGAAATAACTTTTTCCATCAAGAAAAAATCAATCTAGGGGGTGGAAGACAGGAAGGAAAATGTGTAACAATGAATGATTGGAAACCCAAGTTCTTTATAAACTTTCATTAAAATCTCAATTTAAAAGTGTGACAAAAAATTTAATCTCAATAATTTTAGCACCCAGTAAAATTTAGTTAGCATTAGTAAATGGGTGAGAGATACCAGTTACCAATCCAAAGAGTAATCTTAAATATGTGTAAAAAAGTGGCTCAAATTGAGCTCTGTCACATGTTTGAGACATTTCCATTGGCTATTAGAGTATGAGTGACCTCTGGTGGAGCTGATCTGCCAGCCTGAAAGCATGTGGTTTGAACCCACCAGCTACTCCACTGGAGAAAGATGGAACACTCTCCTTCACTGGAGAAATATAGGCAATTTCCTCCCCTGCAATTGACTGCAGTTAAAAACCTGCTGAGTTGCTATGAGTTGCTTCTGATACAACCGCACATAACCACAGCAACGTTAGAGTACAAATATCCTAAGAACTTGGCCTGTTGGACGTGAATTGAGTTCTAATTTAAAAGATTGGGAAGCATTTCGGAAACTTCACATCACATGCCATCTGTGTAGCTCTCTCCCTACAGAATCCACTGTCTACAGCTTGAGTGTGCACTCAGGCCATGTAAGTTAGCCCTCCAGAGCCCAAGGAGAGGCTCCATAGATCTGAAATCACTGCAGACTATTGAACTAGACATTTTTCATTTTATGTTAACTCAGTGAGTATTCTGTCTGCTGCTTGTTGGAACATCTACAGTGAAAATTATTCTTCTAATTTCTGAGAATTTGAGTGAAATAATTTACCTGTGAAGTGGTTTTTCCTGCAATTTAGGTAAAAGAATAACTCTTCTGTGGACAAATGGCACTGAGAGAACTTGAATTGGCTCCTTATCCTGCTCTGAGGTACAAGTAGCAGAGGCCTTAGCACCACCTGCCCCCTTGCTCTATGAAAATTAAAATCTAGACCAAAATTGATGGAACTCCCCTGTCCCCTGGCAAACATTTATAATGACAATTTTACAGAACCTTATAATGCAAAGAACAGTACCTAGTTTTCAAGATTCTTTCATGCTTACTTTAAAATAGAAGAAACACTCCTCAGTTCACAAATAACAAGTTCAGAGAGACTCAAAGTCCCTCTCTCCAATGTGCTCAGACTAGCTCTTTTAGGAATATATATCTCATGGTTAGGTTATTACCTTGAGTAAGCCTACCCATTATTACCTATTTCCAATTTACAAAAACCCCATGAGAAAACATAGAATTTGGAAGACAAGAAAAATGCAAAGCTAAGTCATGGTACTAGGGGTACTGTAGCTGATGTTAGATGGATCTTAGCCGAAAGCAGGAAATACTAGAAGAATGTCTATCTGTGTTGCATTGATTATGCAAAGGCATTTGACTGTGTGGATCATAACAAACTCTGAGAAGAATGGGAATCCCAGAACATTTAATCATGCTAATGTGAAACCTATATTTGGACCAAGAGGCCGTCGTCAGAACAGAGCGGGGCAACCCTGCATGCTTCAAAATTGGGAAAGGTATACGCCAGGGATGTGTCCTATCTCCATACCTTTTCAACCTGTATGCAGAACAGATTATCTGAGAGGCTGGGCTCGATGAAGAGAAGTGTGGCATCAGGACTGGTGGAAGATCTATTAACAATCTGCATTATGCAGATGACAGAGCCCTGCTTGCTGAAACTGAGGAGGACCTGAAGCGCTTGCTGCAGAGGGTGCAGCCTCCAATATGGATTGAGGATCAGTGTCAAGAAGACAAAGATTCTCACCACCGGACCACTTGGGCGCATCAAGATGGATGGTGAAGAGATTGAGATTGTTCATAGCTTCAGTTTGCTCGGCTCCGTGGTCAAAACTCTTGGCACCAGCAGCCAGAAAATAAAAAAAGGTATTGCAATGGGAAAGTCTGCTGTTATGGACCCCTCCAGGGTACTGAAGAGCAATGGTGTTACTCTGGAGACTAAGGTGCATCTGCTACAGGCTATGGTCTTTGCAATCACTTGTTATGCATCAGAGAGTTGGACAATGACTAGGGAGGACAGAAGGAGAATTGATGCCTTTGAGCTGTGGTGCTGGAGAATAGTATTGAGTGTACCATGGACTGCCAAGAAAACAAACAGATTCATCCTAGAGAGGGTTAAACCAGGCTACTCCTTGGAGGCAAGGATTCTGGGGCTTCATCTGACATACTTTGGTCATGTTGTAACGAGGGACAAGTCCTTGGAGAGGGACATTATGCTTGCGAGGGTGGAGGGACGGCACAGGAGGGGAAGACCCTCTATAAGGTGGATTGATTCAGTGACTGAGGTAATCCAGATGGTTGTGTCAGAAGCAGTGTGATTGGCACAGGATAGAGCAGAGTTTAGGGCTGTTGTACATAGGGTCGCTATGAGTCACAAGTGACTTGACGGCACATACTAACAACGACAAGAAGAGTAGTTCGATAAAAATGATAACCAATCTGAAATTCTGATAATTAACAGTGCAATATTTCATTAGTCACAGAAAGACAAATAATTAACATGGGCCAACTACTAATGACTCAAGAACAAACGAGGCAAAGCTGGCCTCACAGTGCCCCCAGCAAGCAGAACAACATTTCACCCTGAATGTTGTCATTGTAAAGCAATTATTAAAGCTGCTGTGAAGCTACAATTCAGGAAAATCTTAGTTCTGATCACTGTTGAAACAATATGACAAACTGCTAAAAATATGCTCTAGTCCATTTAATGTTAGGAAGGCAAACAAGAATAATACTCATTGATTGTAATCTATAATCAGGCTTTAATATGACTGATTTCTCTTTTACGCTCATCTTCTCTTCTTCCTTTCCTTGAAAAAGAAAATTGTATATTCTACGATCTTGAACCTGAGAGGCAATGAAAGTAAAACAAAGCTAATAAGATAGAAAGGGGTTTTTTCCCTTCTTTTCTTTCTTTCTTTTTTTTTTTTTTTTTTAGAAACTCACATGTGTAAACTTAGCTTATCACTCAATTCTGCCAAGCAGATTTTTTAAAAATATAAGACTAGTTGAATTTTAGACTCAATTTATCTTACACCTTTTAATTAAATGGCCTCTACCAGGTACCCATTCTGTAATCTACTGAATTACATAATGTGTCTGTTCACATTTCTCCCCTAATTAATAATAAGAAATGGTTATACAGAGTGAAGTTAAAATACTTGAAAATCACAATATGCATAGCATTTCATTTTCTGACCTGACAGTGTTCTGGACTTTTATCCAAGCCAACTTAGCTACTGGCAATAGTGTTGTTGGTTGACATGTGATTTCCAGTGAGAATGCATTCATAATTGACCCTCAGGTAGGTTTTGACAGGCAGTTAATCACTAGAGGAGAAAGATTACCCATTCTTCTCCAGCACAGCAACTAGTGGATTTGAACCACAAGGACTCAGTGACAGAAATGAAGATGGAGATAGAATGGTAGAATTTCGTACCATCAATGATTTATTAATTGCAAATACATTTTATAAGAAACATAAACACAGGTTATACACACGGATGTCTCCTGATAATATGCATAGGCACCAGATTGATTACATCTGTGGAAAGAGCCACTGGAGAAGCTCAATATCAGCTGTGAAAACTAAGCTAATTGCTGATTGTGGAGCAGACAACCAACTACTCATATGCAAGTTCAAGCTGAACCTAGGAAAATTAAATTAGATCCACGGGAACCAAAATATAACCTTGAGTCTATCCCACCTGAATTTCAAATCAACACAGGAACAGGTTTGAGGCCTTGAACACTAATAAGCAAAGACCAGAGGAGCTGTGGAAGGATATCAAGAGTATCATCCAAGAAGAATGCAGGGGGTCACTACAAAAATAGAGGAGGAAGAGAAAATAAAGGTGGATGTCAGAAGAGACTCTGATTATTGTACTAGAGAACCAAGAAGCCAAAGCAAAGGGAAGAAAACAAGATATTAAAAAGCTAAACAGAAGGTTTCAAAGTGCATTGCAGAAAGACAAAGTAAAGCATTATCATGAAAGGTGCAAAGAGCTGGACTCAGAAAATCAAAAGGGCCGTACATGCTCAGCATTTCTTCAGTTTAAGGAACAAATTCAAGCCATGAGTTGCACTACTTAAGAACATTTTGGGCACAATATTAAATGACCCAGGGAGTATTAAAAGAAGATGGAAAGAGTACACAAAGTCATTGTATCAAAAGGAATTTGTGGACACAGAAGAATTTCACAAAACAACGTATGTGCAAGAGCTTGTGGTGATGAAGGAAGAAGTTTAAGCTGCTCTGGAAGAATTGGCAATAAAACAAGGCCCAAACTGAGATGTGTATTTGTTCCCATTCCAAAGAAAGATGACCTGACAGTACAGAATTTATCAAACACTATCATTAATATCACATGCAAGCAAGATTCTGCTGAAGATTACCCAAAAATGACTGGAACAGCACATCAACAGAGAACTGCCAAAAGTGCAGGCTGGGTTTAGAGGACGTCGTGGTGCTAGGGATATTGTAGCTAATGTTAGATGGATCTTGGATGAAAGAAAGGAGTATTAGAAGACTGTCTATCTGCGTTTCATTAACTATGCAAAGGCATTTGACTGTGTGGACCACAACAAACTGTGGCTAACTCTAAGAAATAGGAATCCCAGAACACTTGATCATACAAAACTTGATTGTGTAAAACCTGTACTTGAACCAGGAGGCAGTTGTCAAAATAGAGCAGGGAAACATTGCATTGTTCAAAATTGCAAAGGGTGCACACCAGGGATGTGTCGTATTTCCATAACTTTTCAGTATATCTGTAGAACAGATTATCTGGGAGGCTGGGAGAAATGTGGCATCAGGACTGGAGGAAGACTCATCAACAATCTGCATTATGCAGAGGACAGAACCCTGCTTGCTGAAACTGAGGAAGACCTGAGCAGTTGCTGCAGAAGGTCAAGGACTACAGCCTTCAATATGGATTGAGGCTCAATATCAAGAAAACAAAGATTCTTCACCACTGGACCTACTGGCAGCATCATGATAGATGGAGAAGAGACTGAGATTGTTAACAGCTTGGCTCCACTATCAACTCTCTTATCACCAGCTGCCAAGAAATTAAAAGACAAATTGCACTGGTAAAGTCTTCTGTCAGAGACCTCTCCAAAGTACTTAAGAGCAGCGATGTCAGTCTGGAGACTAAGGTGTGCCTGATACAGGCCATGGTCTTTGAAATCACTTGCTATGCATCAGAGAGCTGGACAATGACTAGGGATGATAGAAAGTCAATTGATGTCTTTGAGTCATGGTGCAGGAAAAGAGTGTTAGATATACCATGGACTGCCAAAAGAACAAACAAGTTATTGGCAGAGAGGGTGAAACCAAGCTCCTTTTTGAAGGCAAGGATTCTAAAGTTTCATCTGACATACTTTGGACATGTTGCAAGGAAGGACCAGTCCTTGGAGAGGGATGGCAAGCTTTGGGGCGGAGAGGGACAGCACAGGAGAGAAAGATCCTCAATGAGATATATTTATTCAGTACTAGGGTAATGGGGGCAGTGTGTCAGAGATGAAATTGTCACAGGACAGAGCAGGATGGGTTGTTGTAAACAGGGTCATTATGAGTCGCAGGAGACTTGATGGCACATAACTACCACCACCACCACCACGGCCTTTGGATTGCAGTACAACTTACCACTAGGTCAGCAAAGCTTCAGTGAATGAGTGGTAAATCTACTAGACTTCCTAAAGGTGATGAGGGAGGGAGAGGTTTTGACAACCAAAAGATGGATAGAAACAGAAAACCATAGTGTTCAATTTCAAGAAAGTCAACAGCAATGTTAAAAATAAAATAAAATTAGCTAACTCTTCTGAGTGTTATGGAAAATTTCAGGATGTTAATAATTGGTGGATGACATCTGATTAGATATTTAATTATGTTAAATACACACAAGTGTTTTAATTTTAAATGTGTTCTGTAGATGGAATTCCACCAAAGTGAGTAGAGGAATATTTATAACCAACTTTTTTATGGATTATATTTAATTGCTGACATGCTTAGGCAAAGCACACTCTCAACCCCAAAGACCACTTCTTTCTGCTCCTCAAAGTATTAGACCTATCTTATTTCAGGGAGAATAATTCTCAGTATACAAAATGTTTATGCCCATTCACAATATTTATTTTATACATATCTTTTCATTTTAATTATTTAAATGGCATTGGAGAGGTTTCTCTATTGGAATTCAAATATACTTAAATAATTTCATTGTATATGACTCTTGCCAATACTGATGTTTAACAAGAAAAACAGTGATGATGCTTTCCTGAACAATGAAAATTCAGCGAAAATGAAGGCAAGGAGACTAGGCATTTGGATTAAATAATAAAGGTTTGATGCTTTTTTTGATTATTCCTGAGTAGAACAAACACTTCCTCCCAAAATTTTTTATTTCTGATAATACCTTCACAAGAATGAATTGATAAACTTTTTTCCTCCTTTCCCTGGTTCAATGAACTAAAGAATTCCAAAACCAAAATCACTAGAAAATTAATAAAGGAGATGTATTCGTAGAAGATATATTTTAAAAGACTTCAAAATATAATTTAATTTCATTGTCTTTAAATATTAAATTAATATTAGTTCATAAATATGTTCCACATGTATACTCTTGCCTTTGTATTCATAGTGTTTCTTTTCTCATATCTGTCACACTTGTTAGACACAATCATATGTTTTAACTCCCACTAAACTACGACTCTTTGAGGGCAGAAACTGAATTGTATTAAAATTTTTATCTCACATATTGTGTTTGACAAGTGTATGGGATACAATATTCTAGTGAGTTATATTGGATTACATTCACTTAATAGAGGTAATTGGACCATCCAAGTGAGTATTAGAGGCTGGTATTGGGCAAAGTGAAGACATTGAACAGGAGCTTTTCTTGAGTATTACAGAAAGGGAAGGTTGGTTATGTCATTTGTTATTAAGACAGATACTGAGTTCTTTAAAAGAATATTAATGAGAAAAAATACTGCATAAAACCATTGTTGTGAAAATAGAAGGATAACTAGTAAAACATGTATGGGGAACCAAGGTAGGGAAGTGTGGGAGTAGAGAGGTGAGGATGGGTAGAAGTAAAACCACAGGGTTGCACAATTTGATGGGTGGAAAGAGGAGTTAAAAGAAGTGGGAAAGATCTGGCAGGGACCTGAAAAGACAGTGTAATGGTGGTAAATAGTCCAATGATGATTAATTTTATAAAACATAATACATGGGAATGATTGTATGAAATACAATGGGAACGAAGAACAGTGTGAAA
>NW_006399858.1:1452871-1462186 GCF_000299155.1 Elephantulus edwardii
TTCAACAAATGAATGGATAGAAAAACTGTGGTACATCCAAACAATGGAACACCATTCAACACTGAAAAACAATGAACTCATAAAACTTTACACAACACAGGGGATCCAGGAGGATATTATGATGAGTAATACATCTCAGCCACAACAGGACATATATTGTATAACACTGCTTTTGTAAAATAGGACGAACATGGTGGGAGGTTGGGAAGAAAATGGGAAAAGAGTGATTAGATAAGGAACAGTGCAATAGAACAGATGAGGGGAAAAATTATCTGAAAATAATATACAATTATACATTACCTGTATGAAAACAATTTTGAATAAGGAGTACCGTGTAGGGTGGACTGGAAGAGGCAGAAGGGAGCAGGGGTAAGCAAATGTGCAACAATAAATTTTAAAAATAATATTTATGAATAGTTAACTGTTTATACAGTTCCTCTCAATTGAACAAAAAAAAACCAACTGAGAGAAATGCAGTAGTAATTTGCAACATTCCAGTATTATCCTCTTTTCTATAGCATAAGAGACACCACCCCCACAAAGATCATTTATGCATGTGTTTTGTTTTTAAAAGAACATCTCTAATTTATCTTGCGAATCAATGTTACAGGGGCTTTCTTTGAGAGTGTCATTGACCTCTAAACATTTTCAGAGCTCTTAACACTCTCCAACTCTGCTCTTAGTGCCCCAGTGTACAATGCAGTGAAATGAAAATAAAAACAAATTGCAAGGTTAAAACATAATCAACACAACAGAAATACTATCACAACTAAGATAACTAAATAAAGACATTTGCCAAAAGAATTAAGAAGAAATTCTAGAATGAAAATCCAGTGGTCTGAGCTATGATTAAGAATTGAGACCTTAAGCTCAAGAGAGAGGATTTCATTTCTGCTCCTCTTGCTCTTCACTATGCTAGGACACTTCAAGCAAGTGATGTACCACTTATGTGAGATCATAGAAGAAAAAGAAACAACTAGAAATGATGAAGCGTGGTTGTCAGAGTGAATGGAAATGCCTTTAAAGGATCCACTGGACCAATTTAATGCAAAAGGAAGACTGTTTCCTCTCATAACACATTGTCCAAAGTGTTAACAATACAAAATGGAACACAATTCATCCATAAAGACCTAGAGATCAAGAGCATCTATAGCATTTCTTAAGGTATAGGGAAGTTATATGGCTTTTAGTACTCTATCAGTTCCCTTTGTTCCTCTTCTCTCTTCCACTTCCTCACTCTCCATCCCTCATTCCTTTCCTCCTCCTCCTCCTCCTCCTCCTCCTCCTCCTCCTCCTTCTTCTCTCTCTCTCTCTCTCTCACCCCCACACCCCCATCACCACAATTTCGCTCAAAATTTCTTGTTAGGTGCCATCTAGTTTACTCTGATACATAGTGATCTTATGCACAAGAGCTCAAAACCTTATCTATTTCATCACTGCCCTCACAATCTCTGCTGTTATAGCCTGTTTTTTTAGTTACTATGTCAATCCATTTGATTAGAGGTCATTTTCTCCTCTGGCCTTCCATTATTCCAACTATTATGTCCTTTTTCAGAGACAAGAATATCTTTGGCAACATGCTTAAAATGGAAGAAACTTTGCTTACCATCTCTACCACTAAGGAATCTCTAATTTCTTCCAATGTAGACTCATAGTTTTGTTGTTTCTCCTTTTGTAAATCCATGATATTTTCAATAGTCTTTGTCAATAATGGTAAGAATCTGCGCTGCAATCCTGGAGACTCACTGTTTAAATCTCTCAGCTGTGCCGTGGGAGAAGTATGGACAATTTCCTCCTTTGCAATTACTGCCTCTGAAAATGCACTGCAGGGTCAGCTACGGGTCAGTTCTCACCCCATGGTACATAACAACAACAACAACAACAACAACAACAAAGTAAGCTTTCAGTAGGTTTCAAATAGATTGAAATGACAATGGCAGCGACAATGAGCACAGTACAAATCTCACATGTATATGAAGCAACTGAAAATGTATGATTTGAGTCAAGCCCGTCTTAGTCTTTAAACTGACAACCTTGAGTCTTAGCACTTTAAAGAAGTTTTTGAGAGCAGACATGACCAAGGAAATACATCTTTTAATTTCTTGAGTGTTGCTTCCATGGTTAACAGGACATGGTAACTGGAGCAATGGGATTTGGTGTGCTGGAGTCAGTGAGAGTGGCTCAGGATAGGGCAGGGTTCGGTGCTTTTGTGCATGGATTTTTTTTTGTTATACGCCATTGAGTCGCTTGCAAACCCTGCTCTGTACTGTGCCAATCACACTGTCTCCGACACACCCATCCTGATTACCTCAGTCACTGAATCACTCTACCACATAGAGGGTCTTCCCCTCCTGTGCTGTCCCTCCACCCTACCAAGCATGATGTCCCTCTCCAAGGATCAGTCCCTCCTTACAACATGTCCAAAGTATGGCAGATGAGGCTCAGAATCCTTGCCTCCAAGGAGCAGCCTGGTTGAACCCTCTCCAGGATGAATCTGTTTGTTTTCCTTGCAGTCCATGGTACACTCGATACTCTTTTCAGCACCACAGCTCAAAGACATCAATTCTCCTTCTAGCCTCCCTAGTCATAGTCCAACTCTCTGAAGCATAAGAAGTGATTGTAAAGATCATGGCCTGTATCATATGGACCTTAGGTCTTCAGAGAGACATCATCGCTCTTCAGTACTTTGGAGAGGTCCCTAACAGCAGACTTTCCCATCACATTATGTCTTTTAATTTCCTTGATGCTGGTGCCAAGAGTGTTGACTTGGAGCCAAACAAACTAAAACTGTGAACAATCTCAGTCTCTTCACCATCCATCCTGATACTGCCAATAGGTCCAGTGGTGAGAATCTTTATCTTCTTGACATTGAGCCTCAATCCATATTGAAGGCTGCAGTCCTTGACCCTCTGCAGGAAGTGCTTCAGGTCCTCCTCAGCTTCAGCAAGTAGGGTTCTGTCATCTGCATAACGCAGATTTTTGATAGATCTTCCATAAATCCTGATGCTACATTTCTCCTCATAGAGCCCAGCTTCCTGGATAATCTGTTCAGCATACAGGTTGAAAAGTTATGGAGACAGGACACATTGCTGGTGTATGCCCTTCCCAATTTTGAACCATGCCATGTTTCCTTGCTCTATTCTGATGACTGCCTCTTGGTCCAAGTATAGGTTTCACATTAGCACGATCAAATGTTCTGGGATTCCCATTCTTCACAGAGTCAGCCATAGTTTGTTATGATCCACACAGCCAAATGTGTTTCCATAATCAATGAAACACAGACATACCTCTGGTACTCCCTGCTTTCAGCTAAGATCTATCTAACATTAGCTACAATATCTCTAGTACCACAACACCTTCTAAACCCAGCCTGGACTTCCAGTAGTTCTCTATTGATGTGCTGTTCCAGTCGTTTTTGGATAATCTTCAGTAGAATCTTGCTTGCATGTGAAATCATGATATTGTTCTATAGTTTCTACACTCTGTTGGGTCACCCTTCTTTGGAATGGGAACAAATATAGATCTCTTCCAGTCAGTTGGCCAAGTGGTTGTTCTCCATATTTCTTGGCACACGTTGGAGAGCACATCCAGGGCAGAATCTGTTAGTTGAAATATAGGGTCATTATTAGTCATGGGCTACTTGATGACACTTAACAACAACAACTTCCATGATTGTCAATTGTGGAGCATAGAAAATGAAATCTTTAACAAATTAAATCCTTTCTCCATCCATCCTGATGCTTATTGGTCCACTTGTGAGGATTTTTGTCTTTAATAAATGTTTTAAATTATCTTCACTTTCCACAAGATTGTATTATCTGGCCCTATCCCAAGCCAATCTCATAGTCTCCAAAAGACTTAATCCCATTTCTCCAATCACTCAGTCAATCCATTTTATTCAAGGTCTTCCTCTCCTGTGCTGTCCTTCAACATTTCTAAGTTTACTGCCCCTCTCCCAGGACTGGTCCCTCCTGGTCACATGCCCAGAGTATGTGAGACAGAGTTTCAAAATCCTTTCCTCTAGGGAGCAGCCTGATTCACCCTCTCCAGTACAGACCTACTTGTCCTCCTGGCAGTACTCAGTATGCTCAACACTCTTCTCCAAAACCACAGCTCAACAGCACTTATCCTGCTTCTACCATCCTTACTTATTGTCCAGTTCTATGATGCATAACAATTAACTGAGAAGACTATGTCCTCAATCAAGGACACTTTAGTCTCCAGAGTGAAATCATTGCTCTTTAGTACTTCAGAGAGGCCCCTGACAGTAGACTTTCCCATTGCAATTTATCTTGTGATTTCCTGACTGCTGGTGCCAAGAGGTTTGATTGTGCAACTATGCAAGGTAAAGTTATCAACAATCTCAATCTCTATTCCACCCGTCATGAAGCTGCCAAGTGGTACAATGGTGAGAATCTTTGATTCTTTTATATTGAGCTTCAATACATGTTGAATACTACATTCCTTGACCTATTTTCCTCATAGAATTCAGTTTCTAGGTTATTTGCTCAGTATGCAAATTAAAAGGGAAGGTGAAAGGTTACAATCTTGACATGCACCTCTTTTGATTTTACGCTATGCAATCTCCCCTTGTTTTGGTCAAACAACTATTTCATTATTGTTGTTATGTGTCATTGACACTTGCAACTCACAACGACTCTATTTAATAACAGCTCTGGACCCTGCTCTATCATATGCCAACCTTATTGTCCCTGACACACCTATCACTGTTACCCCAGTCAGTGAGTCGCTCCATCTTTTTTATTTTATTTTATTTTAAAATTTAGGTTGTTTATTTTTCATTTCAATGAACATCTACAGAGATTTTGGGATTCCATTCATTCATTGTTGCACCCTTCTCCCCGCACAAACCCCACCCCCCTCCCCCCCCCATTTGCTCCTCTCCTTGAAAAGCAAAAGAAAAACTCCCTCATTGGTACACAATCCCCCCCTGCACCTCCCCAAACCCCACCCCCTACCCCCAAATATAATCCACTCTGCAACCCTCATTGCATACTCCTACGATAAAAATAATGCCCTAAAATATAATACTTTTAGACCATTCTCTCCCCCATAGACTTAAATGCCGTAAACATATTTCATCCAGTTTTTCTCAGTCTTACCCCCACCCCAATGCCAGCCTCATTCTACAACAGGAGTCACTCCATCTTATTGATGGTCTTCCTCTCTTGTGCTGTCCCTCCACTTACCCAACCATGATGCCCCTCTCCAAGGTCTGGTCCCTCCTTGCAATATGCCCGAAGTATGTCAAAGAGCACCCTGGTTTCACCCTCTCCAGGATGAACCTGTTTGTTCTCCTAGCAGTGCATAATATATTCAATACTCTTCTCTAGCACCATAGCTCAGAAATATCAATTCTCCTTCCATCATCCCTAGTCACTATCCAGCTTTCTGACACATCGCAAGTAATCGTGAAAATCATGGTCTGACTCAGGTGTACCTTAGTCTCCAGAATGACAGTGTTGCTCTTCAGTACTCTGGAGAGGTCCTTGACAGCAGACTTCTCCAATGCTATTTGTCTTTCCTTCCCGCTCCCACTCCCGACTGCTGATACCAAGAGTATTGATTGTGGAGCCTAGCAAACTGAAACTATTAACAATCTCAATCCCTTCATCATCTATTGTGGTGCTGCAATTGGCTCAATGGTGAGAATCATGGTTTTCTTGATATTGAGCCTCTATTCATATTTTAGGCTGCAGTCCCTGACTTTCTGTAGCAAGCACTTCAGGTCCTCCTCAGATTCAGCAAGCAGGATTGTTTCATCTGAATAACTTAGGTTGTTAATGAGTTTTCCTCTAATCCTAATGCCACATTTCTTCTTATAAAGCCCAGCCTCCCTGATGATGTTTTCCACATATAGGTTGAGAAGGTATGGAGATAGGACATATCTCTGACATACATCTGTCATGAGTATGAACCATGCATTGTTTCCTTGTCCTGTTTTTATGACTGCCTCCAGGTCCAAGTATAGGTTTCACGTAAGCACAATCAAGTGTTCTGGGATTCCGAATCTTCTCAGAGTCAGCCAGAGTTTGTTGTGATCCATGCAGTCAAATATGTTTGCATAGTCAATAAAACACAGACAGACATTCCACTGCGGGTCTCTGCTTTCAGCCAAGATCCAGCTAACATTAGCTATAATATCCCTAGTACCATGGCCTCTTCTAAACCCAAGCATATCTGAAAGTTTTCTGTTGGTATGCTGTTCCAGTCATTTTTTTTTATCATTTTCAGAACATTCTTGCTTGGGTGTGATATTAATGATATTGTTCAATACTGAATCTATTGGTTGTTTCTATAATTGAGAAATGTCTTTGATTTGCTCTTTTCTGTACAATGCTTGCCTGTCAGATACTGTTATAAAGTTGAGCATTCTAATTAAGACAGACTAGGAAGAAGGACTGGACATCCACTTCCAAAAAAATAGGCTCTCAAAAACCTTATGTACATAAATGTACTAGAGCACATTTAGAGTAGACTAACAGATATGGCAACTGAGGCTGAGCCTTCAAATATGGAACCACAAAGGAGGAAGAAGAGTTGTAAGCAGACATTAGTGATTGGAATGTGGAATGTGAGAAACATGAATGTAGGGAAATTAGATATTGTTAAGAAAGAAATAGAAGGCATAAGCATTGACATACTAGGTATTGGTGAAATAAAATAGGTGGCCTGGGACTTTTTTAAACAAACAATCATATGATTTACTATTCCAGAGATGAAGATGTGAGGAAAATATGGGGTTACTCTCATAGTTAAAAAAGTCATTTCTAGATTCATCTTGAAATACAATGCTTTGAGTGACAGGATAATATTCATACACATACAAAGAAGTCCAGTGAATACCAGTATCATTCAAGTATATACACCAACAGCCAGAACCCAAGAGCAGAAAATAGATTATTTCTAATAACTTTCGCAGTCAGTAACCAATCAAACATGCAATCAAGATGCATTGATAATAGTGAGTGACTAAAATGTAAAAGTTGTTAATAAGGGAAAAGGATCAGCATTCAAAAAAAAAAAGGACTTGGTGACAAAAATGAGGCCGGAGATAGAATGATAGAATTCTATACAAGCAATGATTTATTCATTGAAAATACTTTTAATAAGAAACATAAACACAGACTATACACATAGATTTCATATGATGGTAGGCATAGAAATTAAATCGATTACATCTGTGGAAAGAGTGGCTGTGAAAACCAGGTCAGGTGCTGATTGTGGAACAGACAACCAACTACTCATATGCAAGTTCAAGCGGAAGCTAAAAAAGGTTAAATTAAATCCACAGGAACCAAAATTTTATATTGAGTCTATCTTACTTGAATTTCAAAACCATTTCACCTCCAAGGAGCAGGCTGGTTTCACTCTTTCTAGGATGAACCTGTTTGTTCCCTTAGCAGTCCATAGTATATTCAATATTCTTCTCCAACAGCAGAGATTAAAGGCATGAATTCGTCTCTAGTCATTGTCCAGCTTTCCAATGCATGGTAACTAATTGCAAAGACCATGGCCTGTACAGGTACACTTTAGTCTCCAGCCTGATATCATTGCTCTTCAGTACTTTGGAGAGGTCTCTGACAGCAGACTTCCCCAAAGTAATTTGCCTTTTAATTGTTTAATGGCTCTTGGTACCAAGAGTGTAAATTGTAGAGCCAATCAAACTGAAGCTGTCAACAATCTCAAGCTCTTTACGATTTACCATGACACTGCCAATTGGCCCAGTGGTGAGAATTTTGCTTTTCTTGATGTTGAGCTTCACTCCATATTGAAGGCTGCAGTCCTTGCCTTTCTCAAGCAAGTACTTCAGGTCATCCTCAGTTTAAGCAAGCAGGATTGTGTCATCTGTATAATGCAAAATGTTGGTGAGTCTACTCCAATCCTGATGCCACATTTCTCCTCCCAGAACCCAGCCTCCTGGATAATCTGTTCCGCAGATAGATTGAAAAGTTATGGAGATAGGACACATCCCAATTTTGAACCATGCAGTGTTTCCTTGATCTGTTCTGATGACTGCCTCCTGGTTCAAGTATGGGTTTCGCATAAGTACAATAAAGTGTTTTGGGATTCTCATTCTTCTCAGTCAGCCACAGTCTGTTGTGATCTACACAGTCAAATACCTTTGCATAGTCAATGAAACACAGATAGACATTCCTCTGGCAGCTATCATCCAAATGTCTTGGCATAGACTAATGAGCACACCCATGGCTGTACAGGCTTGGTGAAATACCTCAAATGGCATTCTATGAATTCTTGAAACTTTGCTTTTTTTGTCATTATCTTCAATACAATTTAGATTTCTTCTTTCATTATTATTTACCCTTGATTGTATGCTACTTCTAAAAATTATACAGCTTTGAACTCTGGTGGCTTAGTGATAAGAAGCTGCACTGCAATTCCAGAGGTGCACAGTTCATCTCCACCACATGTTCTGCTGGAGAAGAAGGGACAATCTCCTCCTGTACCAGTCAGATCTGATTTGACGGTACACACACACACACACACACACACACACACACACACACACACAAATATACAGCGTCAACCAATTCTTTTTGGTACAATGATTGTACTCCTTCCTTCTTCATTTTATGCTTCCTGTGAAATTCAAAATTATGCCCATATCTTCAGTATTGTCAAATGAGACTTTAATTTGTTCTTCAGTTCTTTCAACTTTAGAAGTGCTGAATGTGTTCTTCGTTTTCGGCTTTTAAGCTTAAAGTTTGCGCAAATTTCACAATAATTTTGTTTTTCTCCTTGGGTTGAGCTCTAAAATCTTCTCTTCAGCCCTCTTATAATCATTATTCCTTCTGTTTTGGTTTCTATATACTCAGAAACAATGTTTACAGTCTCTTCCAACATTGGGTTTGGTCTTTCCTTTCTTCTTTCTTTATTTCCATCTTTTAAAAAAAGTTTTATTTTATACTGGTTTTCTTATGTTATTTTACTTTCTTCATGCACGATATTTTTAATGTCTTCACACAAGTTGTTTATTCTTTAATTATTAGTTTTCAATGCATCAACTCAATTCCTAACTAAACTTTTTAAATACACATGGGGTAAACTCAATATCATATTTCAATTCTTATAAGCTTATTTTAATTTTCTCCAGCTTCAGCTTGAGTATGTATACAAACAATTATTGTCTGTTCCATTATTGACTCTTACCCTCATTCTGACTGCTGATGTACACTGTTTTTACTTTTCTTTGCACAGGTATAGTAAGTTTGATCTCTACGTATTACATCAATGAGAATACGTGTGTGTGTGTGTGTGTGTGTGTGTGTGTGT
>NW_006399858.1:1463371-1464137 GCF_000299155.1 Elephantulus edwardii
GGACAGAGTGGGGTTTAGGGCTGTTGTACATAGGGTCGCTATGAGCTGCAAGCAACTTGACGGCA
The DNA here is from genome assembly GCF_000299155.1 of Elephantulus edwardii. NCBI lineage: Eukaryota > Metazoa > Chordata > Mammalia > Macroscelidea > Macroscelididae > Elephantulus > Elephantulus edwardii. The sequence goes on from NW_006399858.1 coordinate 1,463,437, forward strand.
CATAACAACAACAACAGCAATACTTAAAATTATATCATATAATATCCAGCCTCATTTTTCTTCAACTTCTGCATTCCTGTGAGGTTAGAATTTTTGAGAACACCTTTCTTACCAATTGTTTTAGACTTGACCACATGGTCAGGTGGGTATATGTAAGCAAAATAAATCTTTAAGGCTCCACTTGCCACCCTTAGTTTCCCTGGGGGTATGATATATCAACTGCAGAATAGAATCTTCAATATCATCAATAGCTGTGAGACCAACATAAACTAACTGGACTGAAAAGACTGTGGCAAGGCATAGTATTATAATGTCTGATTAAGCCAGGTGGAGGTCTTTCTTGTTGGATGATTGAGAGATGACGAATTGATGTGGGATTGATATTTACTGAACTTTTATTGACTTTTACCATGTGATATCTATCCTTTGCCTCTCTAACCCTCAAATCTGTTTCCCTAATAAATTCCTATAACTGTGATTAAAAAGAGATCTTATGAAGTCTGTGTGGTCATTTTCAAAGAATATTGCACCCATTAATTTATAAAAGTATGTACAGCAGGGGGTTGGAATTACTCCAATCCTGATGCCACATTTCTCCTCCCAGAACCCAGCCTCCTGGATAATCTGTTCCGCAGATAGATTGAAGAGATATGGAGATAGGACACATTGGAGATAGGACACATCCCAATTTTGAACCATGC
>NW_006399858.1:1464253-1466259 GCF_000299155.1 Elephantulus edwardii
AATTACTTGCTATGCATCAGAAAGCTGGACAATAACTAGGGATGATAAAAAGATTGATGCCTTTGAACTGTGGTGCTGGAGAAGAGTATTGAATATACCATGGACTGTTAGCAGAACAACAGATTCATCCTAGAGAGGGTGAGACCAGGATGCTCCTTGGAGAGAAGGATTCTGAAGCACCATCTGACATATTTTGGGCAATTTGCAAGGAGGGATTAGTCCTTAGAGAGGGACATCAGGCTTGGGAGGGTGGAGGGACACGTACTGTGGGATACTTGGATTATTCATATCTTCTTATATATTGGTAATGCTGAATGAAAATATCTCTCTCTCTCTCCCCCCCCCTTCTAATTTAGGATATATACCTAAACATTATATTACTTTTTAAGGGGGCTTATATAATTATTCATAGTGACTATGACATTTTAGAATCTCATCAGCAGAAGAGGAAACTTCTAGTCTCTATATTCTCAACAGTGTTTGTTCTTTTTTTGCTTTGTTTTAACCAGTGCCATTTTTTAATATTTGTTATGAAGTTTCACATACTGTGGGAATGTTGTTAGGATTACTTTGTAGAAAAGGAACTCATTCTTGGAAAGATAGAGGGTCATTGAAAGAGTGGAATATCAGTTACTTCAAAAGTTTGCCACATTGAACAAATGATATAAAACAACACTATTAACAAAAGTAACTAATGATTTTTAGTATCTTTCCAAATACTTGTTGGTCTTTTGATAGTATTTTTATTTTTTGAATCTTTATTCATGCCCTTTAACAATTTTTAGACTTTTAAAGATTTATTTTGGTGGTTGTGCTATTGAGAATATACATGCAAAGTAGACACACGTGCAGTAATTTTACATGTATAGTTCAGTGATATTGATTATATCCTTTAAATTTCCCAAACAATCTCACTTTTGTTTCTGAATTGTCTATTCCCAGTAACAGAAAGTCACTGCCTATTCAAAGTCCTGAGGTCACAGTGCTCTTATATAGATAAATTATTTTAAAAGCCTATTACACAAGGTAATAATTTTATGAGCTAAATTATTCATTTGTTTTAAGAAGATTAGAGGGTATGTTTTACCCATATATAAAGCTTTAAAGATTATTTTAGGACAATCAGTATTGTCAATGATTCTTCTTGTTTCCGTGGTTCTAGAAAGTCTGTAGTCCCTGAAAATTTGAAATTTTCTTCTATCAATTTTCAGACTCTGCATATCTTCTGAAATCAGTTTTGGTATTTTCTTTCTCCCTTGCCTTTCTAATGACCTTTTTGCTTTCTGCATAGATAATATCCTTTATGTCATAACAAAACTTACATGACTTCATTATTGTTTAGTGCTTCAAACTAATTTTTGAGATGAGTTTTAAATTAATATGGGAAAGACTTACGGTAATATTTTAGTTCTTGTGAATGTGTTTTCACTTTTTTCAGCTTCAACTTGAACTATCACATGAATAATTTATGTTATGTTCCACAGTCAAACTCTAGTCTGGTTTTAACTGCTGATGTTGAGCTTCCCCAATATTTTTTCCTACAGATAACAGTGAAACTGATTCCTTTGTATGTCATCATTGAGATACGTGCATATAATTGTTGTTTATGTTTCTAAAAACCATAACAAAAATTAAATAACAAAATTTTTTTAAGCAAAAGTGAATAAAAGCACAACATATCAAAATCTTTGGGGCACCGTGGAAGCAATACTATGAGGTCAATGTAGAGCAATAAGTTCACATTTCAAAAAAGGGAGAGAAACCCAAAATAAACACCTTAATCCAACATTTTGGACAATTAGAAAAAGAACTGCAAACAAAGCCTGAAATCACCAGAAGACAGTAAATGATAAAAATCAGAGAATAGGACATTATGCTGAGTGAGGTATCTCAGTCACAAAGGGACAAATACTATATGGTGCCACTGTTGTAGAATGAGGCTGGCATTGGGGTGGGGGTAAGACTGAGAAAAACTGGATTAAATATGTTTACGGCATTGAAGTCTA
>NW_006399858.1:1467064-1470577 GCF_000299155.1 Elephantulus edwardii
TATCCATTCATTTGTTGATGGGTACTTGGGTTGCTTCCATCTTGTTTCTGTTGTAAATAAAATAGCAATAAACATGAATGTGCACACATTTGTTTCTGTCATGGCTTTGGTTTCTTTAGGTTATATTCCCAGGAGTGGAATTACTGGGTCAATTTGTATTTTTCTTTCCAACATTTTCAGAAATGGCAGATCATCTTCCCTGGTGAAATATTATACAACATGGGTGAGCCTGAAATGCATTATGCTGAGTGAGAGATCTCAGTCACAAAGAGACAAGTATAGCATAACACTACTGATATAAAATATTATTGACAAATGTGGGGTGAAGAATGAATACGAAAAGAGTGAAGAGGTAATGAAGGCTACATTAGAACAGATGTAGGGAAGAATGGCCCTAATGCAATATATGATTAGGTTACAATCTGGAACTAGGGGTTGAATTACAAAGTGGCCTAGGGAAGGGAGGAGAAAAGGGAGAAAATGTGCAACAGTGAATATTTTTTAAAATACATAAAACAGAAGAAAACAAACAAAAACCTAATGTTACTATTGTCCTAAATCACAATATAAAGTCCTCAAGTGGTACAGTCCTTAGCTGATAATGTACAAATTGGAGGTCTGCTTTTCCACAGACCTGTGAAAACAGGCCTGACAATATTAAAATAAGCAGCCACTGAAAATTCTATGGAGTGGAGTTCTATTTATCCTGATACAGAGGATACAATGCCACTAGTATATAAATAATAAAACAGAAAAATAATAAATTCTTTTAAATTTGATTCTCTTAGTATCACACATTATTGAGAAAAAATATCCAATAACAACGTTTCATTACACTGTTGTAGCTGTCATGTGCCATTGAGTTGGCCACAATGTACAATAGTTTGGAACCCTGCCCTATCCTGAGTAGATCTCATTGATTCCAACATACCTAATTCCATCATATCAAATACGGTGTCAATTCATCTCTTCCAGTTTTCCTCTCATACGGTGTCCTTCAACCTTTCTAAGCATGATGTCCTTTTCCAAAGATTTGTTCCTCCTGGCAAGATGTTCAAAGTATGTGACATTGAGCTTCAAAATCCTTGCCTCCAAAGAGAAATGAGATTTAATTCTCTTCCAGACAGACCTATTTCTTCTCTTTGCAGTCCATATTCAATACTCTTCTCCAGCACAACAACTCAAAGGCATCAATTTTTCAATCATCCATAATCATTGTCCAGCTCTCTGAAGCATAACAAGCAATTGCGAAGACCATGACCTGGATCAGGTGCACCTTAGTCTCTAGGCCGACATCATGCTCTTTAGGACGTTGGAGAGATCCCCCACAGCAGACTAACCCAATGCAATTTGTTTTTTTATTTCCTGACTGTGTCAAGAGTGGAGCTGAGCAAGCTGAAATTGTTAACAACCTCTACCTCTTTCCCCATACATTATGGTGCTACCAATTGGCCCTGTGTGAGAATTTTGTCTTCTTGATGTTAAGCTTCAATCCATCTTGAAGACTATAATACTTGATCTTCTGCAGCAAATGCCTCATATCCTGGGAAGCAAGGTTATATGAGCTACATAATGCAGGTTGTTGATGAATTTTCCTCCAATCATGATGCCACACTCCTCCTCATAAAGTCCAGGCTCCCAAATGATCTGTTCTGCATACAGATTGAAAAGGTATGGAGACAAGACCCATCCAAGACATACCTTTTTCCTGATTTTGAACCACTCAGTATTCCCTTGCTCTGTTCTAAAGACTGCCTCCTGGTCCCAACATTGGTTCTGCAGGAGATCAACCAAGTGCTACGGAATTCCCATTCTTCTCTAGGTTAATCACAGTTTCTCATGTTCTACACAGTCAAATGCCTTTGTACAGTCAATGAAACACAGACATTCCTCCAGTACTTCTTGCTTTCATCCAAGATCCATCTGACATTGTGATAATGTTTCTACTGCCACACCTCTTCTAAACCCAGTGTGGATTTCTGGTAGTTCTCTGTTAATGTATTGTTCCAGTCATTTTTGGATAATCTTCAGCAGGATTTTGCCTGCATACATTAGTATATTGTTTGATACTTTCCACACTCTTTCAGGTCATCTTTTTTGGAATGGCCGGGTAGTTGTCCTCCAGATTTCTCAGCAGAATCTGAGGAGCACATCCAGGGCTATTTGTTGAAATATGTCAACTGATATGCCATCAACTTCTGGAGTTTTGTTTTCTAACAATTCCTTCAGAGAAGCTGGAACTTCCTCCTTCATCACCATTGCCTCTGGATCCTACGTTGTTTCATGAAATTCTTCTGTCACCTAATTATTTTTAGTACAGTGACCCTGTTTTCTCTTTTCATCTTCTTTTGTTGCTTCCTGGATCATTAACTATTCTGCCCATAGCATCCTTAAGTGTTGCAATTCTAGGTTTGAATTTGGTTTTCAGAATTCTATCATTCTATCTCCAGCCTCTTTTTTGTCACCAAGTCCTTGATTTTGAATCTTGATCCTTCTTCCCTGTAACAACTTTTACATTCCAGTCATCCATTATTATTAATGCATCTTGATTGTATGTTTGATCAATTACTGATTGCAAAAGTTGTTAGAAATAATCTATTTCCTGCTCTTAGGCTCTGGTTGGTGGTGCATATATTTGAATTATAGTAATATTCACCAGACTTCCTTCTATGTGTATGAATATTATCCTGTCACTCACATCATTGAATTTCAAGATGGATCTAAAAATGACTTTTTTAACTGTGAAAAAAACCCAAACTATTTTTTCCTCACCTTGTCATATCTGGCATAGTAGATCATATGATTGTCTGATTAAAAAAGTCCCAGGCCAACACATTTTATTTTGCCAATACCTAGTATGTAAATATTTATGTATCCCATTTCTTTCTTAACAATATCCAATTTTCCTACATTCATACTTCTCACATTCCACATTACTATCACTAGTGTCTGTTTACAACTATTCCTCCTTTGTGTTTCCAAGTTTGAGGGTTCACCCTCAGTTGCCATATCTGCTAGTTTACTTTAAATGCTCTAAGTGTGCTGTTTTGTATATAGGATTTTTGAAAGCCTGTTATTTCAGAAGTGGATGGTCAATCTTTCTTCCTAGTCTGTCTTAATTTGAATGCTCAGCTTTAGAACAGTATCTGACAGACAAGCATTTTACCCAAAGGAGCAGATCAAAGACATTTCTCCATTATAGAAGTAATCAGTAGAGTCAATGTTGCCCTCCTCCTTATCACATGTGTCTTGATCTATCCCTTCTCTGTTTCACTAACATTCTACTCCTGCCTACCCTGTTAAACATCTCCCTTCCCTCAGCCAGCCTTTGATATGATGGCTAAGCTGTCAATTATCTTCTGTGTAGCTTCTTACTGCTACAGGTCTTTCTTGAGTTTAGGAGGCTCTAAACTAGAGGTAAGTTAAAATGCTCTAGGTTAGGAAGTTCTAAATTTTTTTTTCTATAATTATATTTTATTAATTTTCATAAACATTTACAGAGATTTTGGGTTT
>NW_006399858.1:1474837-1477651 GCF_000299155.1 Elephantulus edwardii
GAAGGCCCTCTATGAGGTGGATTGATTCAGTGACTGGGATAATTGGGATGGGAGTGTCAGAGACAGTGCGATTGGCACAGGACAGAGTGGGGTTTAGGGCTGTTGCACATAGGGTCGCTATGAGTCGCTCGCGACTCGACAGCACGTAACAACTAACAACAACAATATACTTTTTATTTTAAAATAAACCTATACCAACTAAATAATCAATATAGTTATAATGCATTTAAGCTTATAGTACATTATCACATAAATTGTTTTCATATTAAATACTTATGAGTCAGAAATACTGGTTCATCGCACAGATCACAAAACTGAACTATAAAGAATTTATTTCAACAAAGTACCTAAGACAGAAACAAAAACTTATTTTTCTGAGAATTCAAAGCAAAGACCCTGCTTCCTTTATTATATATGTTTTCAACTTAATAATGTCTACTTTGTTCTATTGCTGATTTCAGATGGAACCTAGCTAAAATTAAGAATACTAGAAGAATGTCTATTTGTGCGTTATTGACTATGCAAAGGCATTTGACTCTGTGAATCTTAACAAGTTAGGGCTAACATTGGTAAGAATGGGAATCCAAGAGCACTTAGTTGTGTTCATGTGAAATCTAGACATAGACAAAGGGCTGTTGTGCAAACAGAGCAAGGGAATACTACATGGTTTAAATTAAGAAGGGAATGTGTCACAACTATATTCTTTCTTCATACTTATTCAATCTGTATACTGAGCAAATTGTTTGAGAAGTTGGACTCTATGAAGTGGAATGTGACATCAGAATCGGAGAGAGATTCATCCTGTGTTATGCAAATAGATGATACAACCTTGCTTGCTGAAAGTGAGAAAGACTTGACACACTTATTGCCTTCAATATGGATTGCATCTCAGTGCAAAGAAAACAAAAATTATTACCACTCGACTGATAGGCAATAACCTGATAGATGGAGAAGATTGAAACTGTCAACAACTTCATCTTACTTGGATATACAATTAATGTCCTTGATATCAGCAGTCAGAAAACAGGAGATGTATTGGACTGGGAAAATCTTCAGTCAAGGACCTCTCCAAATTATTTAAGAGTAATGATATCACTTTAGGACTAAGATGTGTCACAGACCATGGTCTTTCTTATCACTTGTTATCTAAGAGTTGGACAATGAATAAGGATAACAGAAGAAGAATCGATGCCTTTGAGTGTAGTGTTGAAGAAGAGCACTGAACATCCCATGAAAAGAAGAAACAAACATATCTTAGAGAGGGTTCAGCCAGATGCACTTTGAAAAGAAGGATAATAAAGCTTCAATTCACATATTATGGGCACATTGTTAGGAGGGGCTATTCCTTTGAGAGAGACATGCTGATCAGAAAAGTACAGAGTTGACTAAGGAAAATAGTAATACCCTCGACCAGGTACAATTATTGCCACAATGGTCTCTAATATGTCAGGAAGCATGAGGATTGTGCATAAAAGATTCACTTCTGTTTTTCACAGAATTACTACGGATTGTACTCTATGACATCTAACAGCAACAACAAAAATTTCTATTAATTTACGTTTATTTTCCGTAAAAGAGATATTTAATTGGGCTGCCTGTATTTGTTGTTGTTGTTGTTATGTGCTGTCGAGTCATCTGGGAATCATAGCAACCCTATGTACAATAGCCCTAAACCCTGTACCAATCTTATTGTCTCTGACACACCTACACCCATTACTCCAATCATTGAGTCAATCTATCTCATCAAGGGTCTTCCTCACCTGTGCTGTTCCTCCACCCTCCCAAGCATGATATCCCTCTCAAACCACTGGTCCCTCCTTAAAAAATGTCCAAAGTATGTCATATGAAGCCTTGCCTCCAAGAAGCAGCCAGGTTTCACCCTCTCTAGGATCAACCTGTTCATTCTCTTAGCACTCCAGGTATATCCAATACCCTTCTCCAACACCACAGCCCAAAGGCACCAATTCTCCTTCTATCATCCCTATTCATTGTCCAGCTTTCTTATACACAGTAAGTGATTGGCACACCTTAGTCTTCAGACTGACATGATTGTTCTTCAGTACTTTGGAGAAGTCTCTGAAAGTAGACTTTCCCAACACAATATATCTTTTCATTTCCTAGTTGTAGGTATCAGGAATTTTGATTGTGGAGCCAAGCAAACTAAAGCTGTTTATGATATCAATCTCTTCACCATCCATCACAACTCTGCCAATCAGTCAGACGTGAGAATCTTTTTTTCTTGATACTGACTTTCAATCCATACTGAACGCTGCAGTCCTTGACCTACTACAGGAAGTGCTTCTTGCAGTAGTAAGGTCCTCCTCAGTTTTAGCCAGCAGGGTTGTGTTATCTGCTTAATGCAGATTATTTATTGATGCGTCTACCTCCAATCCTGATGCCACATTTCTTCTCATAGACTCCAGCCTTCCAGATAATCTGCTCTGCATATAGACTGAAAGGTATGGAGATAGGGACATCCCTGTATTTAGCATATTTTTAAAAGTCTGGAGACTAAGGTGCGTCTGATACAGGCTATGGTGTTTGCAATCACTTGTAATGCATCAGAGAGTTGAACAATGACTAAGGAGGATAGAAGGAGAATTGATGCCTTTGAGCTGTTGGTGCTGGAGAAGAGTATTGAATGTATACTGGACTGCCAAGAAAACAAACAGATTCATCCTGGAGAGGGTTAAACCAGGCTGTTCCTTGGAGATAAGGATTCTGAGGCTTCGTCTTACATACTTTGGACATGTTGTAAGGAGGGAGAGGTTTTGGAGAGGAACATCATGCTTGGGAGGGTGGAGGGACGGCGCA
>NW_006399858.1:1477751-1483572 GCF_000299155.1 Elephantulus edwardii
GGTGATGTCTGGATCCAAGGTGGTGCCCCGAGGTCACAGGGCAAGAGGTGGGGATGGGGCTTGTGCGCTGCTGGGGGTTTATGCAGCAGCACCCTGTGTGCTAAGGGTCTAAGAAGCTCTAACTTAAAGTCCAAATTCCAGGTACTGGGTTTAGGGAAGGATTTCTGACTCTGACAGTTCTGAGGAAAATCTTTGCCACTAACATTCTGTTCCAAGACCGGCTTCTTGTCATTTAGTGCCTCTGCTCTTCCATTTTCAGCACACTGCTGTAACAGTAGGATAGTTTCCCAGGAGAGGGTGATGTCTATTCTAAATCTGGTCTTGTTTTGAATCCCCTGACTATTGGCCAAGCCAGGTGGAATTCTGGGAGGATGTGCATTACCTGATTTAGAGAGGGTGAAGATGAATTCAGATCTTTCTGTCTTTGAAGCCTACAAGCTAGTTATATATGGAGGCCTTGTCTTACTTTAAATTGTTGTTGTTGCTAAGTGCTGTCGAGTTGCAGGCGACTCATAGCGACCCTATGAAGGAGAGTCCTCGACGCTTGGGTGCCTTTCATCCTCTATCCAGGTTCATAAGATTTCCAGAGGCAAACTATTATGGAAGTGGATGCCACTCCTCCTACCAAGCTTGTTTTAATTGGGGAGCTCCACTCTACTCTCTGTCCACATTCGGTAGCCGACATTAATGCATTTGACACATCAGTGTCACAGTGTTGAGCCTCACAACAACCACAAGGGACCGTGGTACAGCAACTTGTACACCAGGGCTATTCGACCTAGAGGAATGTCTGACATTACTTTAAATAAGACTTCTTAATCAAATGATTTAACAATATTTTAACAATTTTACTGTTGTTTTGAAATTTATATATAGTGATTAAGTGCCCTGCATTTATCTTCACAGCCTCTTAAAAAAGCTCAGATTCCTCACGTATTGGCAGTGGCATCTTCTTAATTCACATAGACCCACATCTCCCGCAAAATTCATATAACTCACATATGAAGATGTAGGTAGACTGAAAATAATCACATGTAATTATTCTAATAACCAACAGATTTATATTAATAAAAATTAGCAGAGTGCTGGACAGAGTGAGAGATTTTTATCTTTGACTTTCAAAATACTTCAATACGAATTTCCTTGTTTGAATTTCTTCGAGTGTGGCAATTTAAGACTAGGGAAATTATGATACTTCTACATTATATATTGCTATTAGGTGCCACAGAGTCAAGTACAACTCATAGCAACCCTGTGAATAACAGACCTGAACCTTGTCCTATCCTGTGCCATCCTCACAATCTCTAATAACATAAAGCTCTTTACTGCAGTCACTGTGTCAGTCCACTTGCTTTGAAATTAACATATCGTATTTGTTATACATCTTAGAGCTGGAGAATGACTAAGGATAATGAAAGAAGTATCCGTATCTTGAAGTTGTGGTATTGGAGAAGAGTATTGAACATACCCTGGATTGCCAAGAGATTGAATAGGTCTATCCTGGAGAGGGTAAAATCAGGGTTTCCTGGAGGCAAGACTTTTGAAGCTCCATCTCACATACTTTGGGAACATTGCCAGGTGGGACCAGTCCTTGGAAAAGGACATCATGCTTGGAAATGTGGAGGGACAGCACAGGAGAAGAAGATTCTGAATGAGATGAATTGACACAGTAACTGTAGTAATAGGTGTAGGTATATTAGGGACAGTGAGATTGGCTCAATATAGGGCAGAGCTACTGTACATGGGGTTGCTATAAGTCATAGTTGATTCTACAGCCCATAACAACAACTGTTTTGGTTGAAACAGGTGAACAATGTTTTATTTTTTTCCCCACAGAGTTAAATACCACAGAGGTATTTCAGCAAAAACAGTATAGTATACTAATACCAAAACACACTCTTGGCTTTAGATTTATTCTTTTGGGATTTCAGTATTCTTTTACATACTGTTGTTGTTAAGTGCTGTCAAGTCATAGATGATTCATAGTGACTCTATGAACAAAACTATCTGAACACTGATACATAGCTTTCATCATCACACATAATATATCAAATTAAAATTATTTTTATTCTTGTTGTCAGTTCCTGTTGAATCAATTTTAATTCGTGCTCCATAAAGCTCTACACACTACAACCTTTGGAAGCAGATGGCCAAGTCTGTCTTCTCAGTTACCGCTGCAGATGTTGGAATCATTGAAATTTTGGCTAATAGACACATGTTTAAGTGATTATTATTACCAAACATCTAAAGACAATAACTAAAAAAATATGGTGAAAGATAAATGACCAAGGCAAAAAAATCACCTTATAATTTGTTTTCCATTAGTGATGCCTATCACCATGTGCTGAATATCACAAAAAATACTGTTGTTGATGATTGTGGGGGAGTACATATTGCACAAGGCCTGAAGCCTTTGTATAACTGTGTACATAAAATGCTAATGGTTGTTAAATGGTAATTATGTGCCCACATAAACAAAATTTACATGTCCACAGAATTGTTTAACTTTCAAATTTCTTGGAACAGAAAAGGAGTTACAGTTTAATTAGAAATCATTTTCTTAAAACAGATTCTTGAAATTCTGTTTTTTGAAATATTAATTTAAAAGTAATATGAATTAGATAGCCCTCTGAAAGAGTTTTGGCCTGGTGTGTGTGTGTGTGTGTATGTGTCTGTGTGTGTGTGTATAATATGTAAGTAACAAAGAATTAGTCAATTTTATTATCGTCACATGTACTATTCAGTGACATTAATTACATTTATAATTTCCCTATCTCCCATAGCAGAATCTTGATGTCCTCTATGCATCTGGTCTTCCTCTTACCTTCTCACACACTCACTCCTGGTAACCACTGATCAACTCTGATCTGCACAGACTAGTTTCTTCTAGATGTTTCACTATGCTTGTGGAGTGTGTCAGGATTAATTTCTCTTTATGAACCTAGGTTTTAAAAATAAGGGCTTTAGATAATATTGTCAAATAAATTACAACAAAATTTATAAAGGGGGGGATGTATGTGTGTGTAAATTAAAAACTCAAGCTCCTTGCCACTGAGTTAATTCTTACTGATTAACTTAACAATTCAACTCAGTGGGCTGGTGTTGGAAGATAGGATAGCTGATCTTTCCCTGGGCTTTCTGGGGTTGTAATCTGCATGGGAGGAGAATAGCCCATTTCCTTCTGAGGAACAGCTGGTGGATTTCAAGTTTTTATTTGGGTCGACAGTGTAATTCCTGAAGCACTACATCACCAAAATTCCCTTAATTCTGACCCATAGTGACCCTCTATTTCATTTCTTAATAAGAAGACACTGTCCATGATTTTCCATAAGAGACATGAGTGAATTCAAACCACCAAAGATTTGTAATCTTTTGGTTAATAGTACAACACACTACAGACTACTCCACTGTTGCTGTTATGTGCCTTCAAATCAACCATGACCAATAACAACCCTAGGTACAATAGTTCTGAACCATGCTTTATCCTGGGCCAATCTCACTGTCTCTGACACAGCTGCTTTCATTACCCCAGTTACTGAGTCAATCCATCTTATCCAGGGTTTTCCTATCCTGTGCTGTCCTTTCACCCTACCAAGCATGATGTCCTTCTCTAAGGATTGGTCCCTCCTGGCAACAGATCCAATGTACATGAAACAGAGCTTCAAAATCCTTGCCTCCAAGGAACCCTCTCCAGGGTTAATTCTCTTGGCAGTCCATGGTATATTTAGTAGTTGTCTCCAACACTGAAACGCAAAGGTATCAATTCTTCTGTCCTCTTTCTTTGGCACATAATAGGTAATTATGAAGACTATGGCCTGGATCTGGTGCCCCCTAGTCTCTAGAATGATATCGTTGTTCTTTAGCACCATGGCGAGGTTCCTGACAATAGGTCCCCAGAAATAAAAGCAGACAAACAAAAATAAATAAAACCTGGGTTTTATCCAGTTAATTCTAATTACCAGCAATTATGTATTAAATGAAAGAGCTATTGAAACATTGAGAAGAATGAGGATACCAGAACAACTGATTGTGCTCACAAGAAACCTATATTTAGATCATGAAGTGATCTTTAGGGCAGAGCAAGGAAACAGTGCATAGTTCAAAATTAAGAAGCATGTCAAGGATGAGTCAATTATATTTTTTTTTCAATTAATATGTGGAATAGATCACTCAGGATGCTTGACCTTATGAGATAGAATGTGGCATCAGAATTAGAGAAAGATTCATCAACAATATGTGTTATGGAGATGGCATAACTTTGCTTGTTGAAATGGAGGAGAACCTGAAGTGTTTACTGCAGAAGGACTGCAGTCTTCAATATGGATCGAAGGTTAATCTCAAGGAAGCAAGGCTTCTCACCACTAAGCCAATTAATATCTTCATGATAGATGGAGAAGAGATTGAGATTGTCAACATTTTTTTTTCTTGCTCAGATCCACAATCAATACTCTTTGGCCCTGTGGGTCAGTGCATGAAAGAAAGATCCTGGATGAACTAGATTGACATACTAACTGGGGTAACGGTGGTAAGTGTGTCAGAGACAGTGAGATTGGCTCAGTATAGAGCAGGGTCAAAGGTATCATGCACCGGGTTGCTATGACTCATAGTCAACTCAACGGCACATAAAAACAAACACCAACATTGAAACAAGTATGAGTAAGCTGAAAATTTAAGACATGTTTATTGGTCATTTTTATCATATTGATGCCCTGTTTTGACCACATGAATGAGATAAGATTCTGTTTCTCTCCTTCTCTGTCTCTCAGAAAGCACAACAGTCTATTCTGCACGCCGTCTTCCTATTCCTATATCATGCATCCCCATCTGCAACAGCAGAACTGAAACCTGACATGAAAGTTTATGACAGAGTGAGATTGTAAAACTGTATTTTTTATTTTGAGAGAATTTTGCTATAAAAGCACATTTCAGTCCTTTAAAACAACAATCGACAAGATTTACAGTATCAAATCTAAGTTTCACACCTCAGTCAGTGGGAAATTTCAAACAAACCCCAGCAGCAGAGCTGAAATTGGCTCCTAAAATCTTCAAATTAGTTTGTTCCCCAGTGAACTAACCCTTCTTTCTTTTTTCTTTTTTTTTTACTTGAAAAATACACACTTATCATGCAGCCCACACAGTCTTCGGTTTGCATTTACCATTTTATTATGATTTTCTTTTTGACAATGATAGGAACCAAGGAAGTGCTACATTAATCCAGAAACTAAAAGTAATTAGGCAATATTGTGATATTAATGCCAGACACAACTCTCATTTTTTCCATCCAATATATGCTCTGTTTGATCAATTTGTACAAAAATTATTTAAAAAATCTGAAACTTAAAAACAACCAATTGTCAACTCATTGACCTATAAATTTGTGTTGATTGCAGGGCACTTCTGCAATAGCAGGGAAACTGAGGACAGATGTCTGAAATTGCAGATCCCTTGAGGAATGTGTATTTATAGGCCAATAATAAATGAAGCCCTTTAAGGCTTAGAGTGGAAATTAGAGGATATCTGAGCAGTTTATGAGTCCCAAGGGAAAGGAGAAATGGATGTTCATAATCCTAACACTATGCTCTGTGAGAACCATGCCTAGTTCTCGGAAAGAAATTCAAGTTTGATGATTCCTGATAGTTCTCTTTTCATTCTCCTCTCTCCCTCTTTGGTTGTGTGAATATATAGATAAAAGGAAACTAAAACCAAACAGGCAAACAAAAAAGGAAAACCCAGCAGGTTTGACCTTAGATTTCTTCAGATGTCAGAGGCTCGGCTCTGACTGGCTGAAGTTGGGCGCCTCACAGGACAGCGACGAGACCCC
>NW_006399858.1:1489212-1504178 GCF_000299155.1 Elephantulus edwardii
TAAGATTGGCACAGGATAGAGCAGGGTTTAGGGCTGTTGTACATAGGGTCGCTATGAGTCGCAAGTGACTCGATGGCACATAACAACAACAACACAACATTGAATAGATTGTTCTGTTTCATTACACAGGTGAGAGAGTGATTTATAACTCCCTCTAGCTCCCAGGATGGGGCAGAGCCCTCCAGAGAGGTCAGCATACCTCCCTTAAATTAGGAAATGCCTACCACCAAACCACTCCCCCTACTACCATATCACTCTCTTTCTTTTCACAGGTCAAAGAGTAATTTACACTCATATCTATCTCCCAGGAATGGATAGAACCCTGCAGAAAGATCAGCCTACCCCACTCAGACTGGGGAATGCTCACCACCAACCCCTGCCTTCTACTGCCATATTGGTTTGTTTCCTTTCATAGGTTAGCCTGAGGGCCAGTGGCCTAAGGGTCACAAAACCAAGAGATATCATCAATATCCAAAATCCTGTCAGGACATCATTTGCAACAAGTACAAGAATAAACTTAAGGACCTTTGACTGAACTGTCTCATAAAATAGAGAAGAGAGATACTTTATCTTGGAACACTGCTGCCTACCTACATCCCGTGGAATTTCTTAAGGTCAAGAAGAAGAGGTTGGTTGGAACTGCAGTTTTTGGAGGGCAACAGTTATCCCTTTTCAGGAAAACAAGAGATGAACAATAATACCCCAGTCCTTCAAATAACATTGACATATTCTGGGATATGATATAGCTACAACAACCTAACATCTACTAAGAAAAGACTCACATAATGTCAAGAAAACAACAGTCTGCCTCAATCATCATAAAAAACAAAATAACCCTTCTCCTAAAAAATCAGACCCAATGAATACCTCAGATAGAGAAAATAAAAAGAAATATGTTTATGTGACATTATTAGAACAGTTGCAAAAAAAGATGCAAATTATGGAAGAAACAAAGGAAGCCTTTAGAAGAGCAAATACCCACGAGGCAGCTATCCAGAAGAAATATATTGATAAGGAGCAAGTTGAACAGTTATGAATGAAAATGCAAAGATAGAAGAAAGAATTGGTAGTATAAAGAGGTACAAGAAATTAAAAATTATCGCAAAACAGGATAGAGTCAACATAGTACTAGAAATTAAGGAAAACATGAAAATGTTATTCAGAATATTGAGAACAAAATGGTAGAAATATTCAACATGCTGGTGGGGAAAAAAGGAGAATTGAAGAGATGGAACAGAGAGTCAATGAACTGGAAGACAGGAACCTCACTTGGAAACATACTAGAAGAAAAATCAGAGATGAGATGTAAAAAATATCAATAAAATATTAGAATCATATGGGATGGCATCAAAATGAATGACATATGCATGGCTGGAATTCCAGAACACGGAAATGACAGGGAAGCCACTGAAAAAAATTGTGGAAGAATTACAAGAAGGAAACTTACCAGGTATTATGAAGAACAAAGAAATTCCCATTAAAAAAACACAGCAAAAACCAAATAGAATAGACCCCCCCAAAAAAATCAAAACATATTATAGTCAAATTCTCCATATTAAAAGATAAGACTAGAATAGTAAAATCAGTACAAGAAAAACAAAGAATCACCTACAAAAGGAAAAGAAATTTCTTAGCAGAAATAAGGTGAGCTAGAAGACAATGGGATAGCATATACAGAAAGTTGAAAGAAAACAATTGCCAGCAAGGATTCTATACCCAGCAAAGCTCTCCATCAAATATGAAAGAGAAATTGGATCTTTTGCAGACAAGAAGGAACTTAAGGAATTTGGGAAAACAAAACCAAAACTACAAAAAATTTTAAGTGCAGTGTGCCACACAGAGATGCCAAAGGAAAATGGATGGACAAGAGCAACCAGAAACAACAGAAATAGAAACACAACAAAATGGTAACAGTAAGACCTGACCTGACAAGAAGCACACTTAATGTGAATGGACTAAATGTGTCAATTAAGATAAAAAGAGTAGCAGAATGGATAAAAACACAAAGTCTATTTATATGTTGCCTACAAGAAACCCATCTAAAAAATGAAAAGAAAGACAGTCTCAAAATCAAAGGCTGGGGAAAAAATTATACACACACACACACACACACACACATATATATATGAAGCAAAAGGCAACCACAAAAAAAGCAGAAGTGGCAATACTGATCTGTGATAAAATAGACTTCAGAATGAAAGTCACCATAAAAGATAAGGAAGTACTGATTAAAAGTAAGTACTGATTAATTAAAGGCACAATAGACCTGGAAGACACAACTTTGGTCAACATTTATGCACCAAATGATTGACCACAAAATATATTTAAATAAAATCCCTCAAAACCAGTTAACAAAACTGAAGGGGGGGGAATAGCACCACAATAGAGGTAGGAGACTTCTACACACCACTCTCATCAAAGGATAGGTCAATTCAAAAGAAACTTAGAAAAGATGCAGAAAATCTAAACTATATGATCAGCCTACTCTAATTTGTGGATTTAACTTGTGGATTTTACACTACACACTAAAGCAGGAATGGCATCCACTTCCTAAATAACATGCTTTAAAAAAATAAAAATCTATGAACTTTGATAAATGTCAATAGCTGTAGAGGGGATTCCAGCCTTCTGTAATAGGGTTGCCATGAGTCGTACTTGACTTGAAGGCAATCAACAAGACATTAATAAAACTCAATTCACTTTCTTCTTAAATGTACATGGTACATTCTCCAGAACTGATTATATATTAGGACACAAAGTAAGTATCATTAAATTAAAAAACAATGAAATAATTCAGTGTATCTTGTCAGACTACAATTCCATAAAACTATAAACTAAAACAGAGAGTAAAGGTTATAAAACCACCCATGTGGAAGCTAACTAATTCTCTGCTATAACATCATTGGGTTATAAAAGAAATAAGGAAACATCATGGAGTTATAAGAGAAATAAGAAATAAGAGTTAAAAAAATCTTTGAAACACATTAAATTGAAAATACAACATACTAAAACTTCCAGAATACAGTGAAAGCAGTCCTCAGAGGGCAGTACATAACAATAGGCACACACATAAAAAAGGAAGCAAGGGGGTGGGGGAAATCAGTGATCTAACTCAATATATTAATCAACTAAAGAAAGAACAACAAACTAGCTCCATATCCTCTAGAAGAAAGAAAATTAAAAGGAAAAGAGATGGGGGGAGGGGAAAAAGAGACAGAAAAATAATTGGAACCATAAATAAGACCAGGATTTGGTTTTCCAAAGGGTCAGTCAAATTGACAAACCACTGTCAAACTTAATAAAAGACAGACTTGAATAAGACATGATAGAGGTGACATCACAACAGAACCAGATGAAATTAAATGAATAATATACCATGAAAAGCTATACTCTGATAAATTTGAAAACCTAGAGGAAATGGACAAATTTCTTTACACTTATGCTCTACCCAGACTGACCCGAACAGATGTAGAACACTTGAACAAGCCCATCACAAAAGAAGAAATTGAACAGGTCATAAAAAAAGACTTCCCCATATGAAAAGTCCTGGACCTGATGGCTTCACAGCTGAATTCTATCAAGTACTCAGAGAAGATCTATCACCAATTCTATTCAAAGTATTTTAAAAAATAGAAAATGAAGGAACACTCCCAGAGTGATTTTACAAAGCAAGCATAACATTAATACCAAAATCAGACAAAGGTATTACCAAGAAAGAAAACTACAGATCAATATCTTTCACGAATATAGATACAAAAGTCCTTAATAAAAACTAGCCAATTGAATCCAAAAGCACATAAAAAATAATTTGCCACACCCAAGTGGGGGTCATGACAGGTATGCAGGGATGGTTCAACATAAGAAAAACAATCAAGGTAGTTCATGATATTAACAAAGTAAATAACAAGAAATGTATGATCTTAGCAATTGATACCGAAAAGGTATTTTACAAAAATTCAACACCCCTTCTTAATAAAGATACTCAGCAAAATTGGAATAGGAAGGAATTCCTCAACATAATGAAAAGTATATATACTTAAAGCATTTTTCTTGCTAACAGGGATCAGACAAAAATGCCTACTGCCACCACTTCTACTCAATATTGTGTTGGACCTGCTCGCCAGAGCAATACAACAAAAGAAGGAAATAAAAGGTATCCAGATTAGCAAAGGGATGGTTAAACTATCACTATAAGCAGATAATGTGGTACTGAACAGAAAACCCCAGGAGCTCAACAAAATAACTATTAGAGCTAGTAGACCAGTTTAGTAGAGAGGCAGGATATAACATCAATATCCAAAAATCAGTGGGATTCCTCTATAATAACAAAGAGAACTCAGAGAAGGATACCAAGAAAGCAATACCATTTCCAATAGCCAAACACAAATTGAGATACTTGAGAGTGAACCTAACTAGAAACATAAGACTTGTACAAAGAAAACTAAAGAACCTTTCCTTGAGACAAAATAAACAACCTATATAAATGGAAATATTTTCCCTGTTCATGGACAGGAAAACTCACTATTATGAAAATGAAAATTCCACCAAAAGCAATCTACATGTTCAATGCAATTCCAATACAGAAACCAAATTAATTTTTCAAAGAGATCAAAAGCTAAATTGTCAAATGTATTTGGTAAAGAAAGAGACCCCGAATAAGCAAAGTAGTTCTGGAAAACAAAAATAAAGTGGGATGACCTCAAAACCTACTACACTGCAGAAGTTATTAAAACAACATGGTACTGATACAACATCTGGCAAAAGACCAATGGAACAGAATTTAGAATCCAGAAATGGATCTGGCTATCTATGGTCAACTGATATTTGACAAGGGGACCTATCAAATGGGAAAATGACAACTTCTTCAACAAATGGTGCTGGCAAAATTCAACTGCTACCTGCAGAAAGCTGACACAGGGTCCACATCTAACACCATATATAAACGTCAACTCAAGGTGAATCAGAGACCTGGGAATAAAGCCCAAAACTATAAAGTTCATCAGAGACAAACTAGGATCAAACTTAGGAAGCCTACTCTGTGGTATTAAGAGACTATTGAACACAACCAGAAAGGCACGATCTGGAGAGAATAAAATTGATGAATGGGACTTTCTAAAGATTAAATCCCTGTGTGCATCAAAAACTTTTTCCAACAGAGTGAAAAGAAAGCCTACTGATTGACAAAAAGAATCCATTTGGCAATACCATTAAATACAAGAGTCTTATACAAAAAGTTACAGAATCCTATAGGGCCTCCACAAGAAAAAGACTGTAACTTAATTACAAAATAGGCAAAGAATTTTCACAAAGGATGATATTAGATTAGCCAACACACGAAAAATTCTCAAAATCTCTGGCAATGAGAGATAGATGTAAATAAAAACCACAATGAGATACCATATCACCCCAGTAGCAGTGGCAAAGTTTAGCAGGGCAGCAGGTAATAAATGTTGGAGACAATGTGGAAATGTGGGAACTATCCTTATGGGTATTGCTTCTGCAGCATGCAGGAAAAAAGATTTTGTAAATCACTACCTAACTTGGGAGGTACTGGAGAGCATTATGCTAAGTGAACTAACTTCATCCCATAAGTACTAAGACTGTATAAGGCCATTATTTAGAAAGAAATAATTAGTAAAACATATGTGAGACCTAAGCGGGGGAAGGGAAGGAGCAGAGGGGTGAGGATGGGGGGGAGGGAGCGATAATTATAGGATTGCAAAATGTGATGGGTGGAGGGAGGGGTAGGTTAAGGAAATGGGAAAGATCCAGTGTGAAAAACAATGTATGCAAACTTTATGAGTAAACCAGTATAAAATAAAAATACATATAAAGTATAGAATACCCTAGTAGTAAAGATGCTATAACAAAAACAATATGTATAAAATAGATGAAATGCTGGTGTCATATGCACATTTTATTTGTTTTCCAGAGCTATATAGAAATATAATACATAGATAGCTTTAAAGGGTAGATTTTTTTTTTTCTTTTCTCACCATTTTGGAACTAGAAATCCAAATCAAGCCTCTCCTATGGGCCTCACTTCTATTTTCTGATGATGGATGTTAAACCTAATCCTTCCTGGTGTCTTGAAACTCCTTAGTATCTGTCTCCTCTGCATGCACTTCTCTGTCATGCTGTTCTTTTTTATAACTCTGAAGTCATTAGATTTAACATTACCCTAAAATACAGTAAATAAATTTTTAAGCAATAATTATTAAAAACCCAACCAACATTTGCATCATTCAATTGATATATTTAAAGAAAACTTGTACTTATAAATAGAGTGATACTTACAGATACAAGAGATAGGTAGGGGGTTGATATATATTTTTATACATATTTTTAGAAAACACAAATCTATAACTTCTTTAGATGTCCTTATTTTCTGCAAGAATTCAAATATTAAAAGCCAAACAGACTGCTGCTAAGTTCACTTGAGCACACCTCTTATCAGGATTCTGAGACTGTAAATCTTAATGACAGCAGGCTGCTTCATCTATCTCTCAAAGAAGCTGATGGATTAAAATTGCCAACTTCTCTGTTAAGAGCTCAACATACAGTACATTTTACCACCAAAGCTCTAAAATTCTGAGAATCAGGATATAGATTAAAATGGTAAACAGAAAGCAATTTCACTTAGGTTTTTCCTATTCCTATTCTTATTCCTATTCCTATTCCTCTATCTATCTATCTATCTATCTATCTATCTATCTATCTATCATCTATCTATGTATCTATCTATCTATCTATCTTTATTCCTATTTACATATTCTATATACATATATATTTCATATTCCTTTGCATATATATTTCATATTCCTATTCCTATTCCTTAGTCTTGTAATTTAAGTGTTCCTTGAAACAAAACACTTAAACTACCATCAATTATTTCCAGTGATCACAAATGGAAAACAAATGGGTCAAATATGTGTGTATAGTAAGAAAAATAGAATAACAGTGAAAAAAAGAGGACAGTTTTCAACCACACAACACCATGTATGAATTTAATAAATAAGTTTTTAGGAAAAAATATCCTAACTTTAAAAAGGGAGAAAAATTCAGAGTATTACATTTACACAAACCATTTCTCTTTCTTTCTCTCTTTCAACCTCTGTTTCTAACCATTTCTCTCTCACACTGCTATTGTTTGAAGTGACTCAGAGCTGACCCTCCACTGATTTTCCTAGACTATAAATTGCATGAGAGGAGATTGCCCATTTTTCTCCCATGGAGATACTGGTGGACTTGATCTACCAGAGAGATATAAACTTTGAGTTAAAAATATAATTATTATTAAAATAAATATAGAGGTTAAAAGAAAAATAATTGAAACCATCAATAAGACCAGGAGCTGGTTCTTCAAAAGGGTCAATAAAATAGATAAACTATTGGCAAATTTAACAGAAGAAAAGAAAGAGAAGACATAAATAACTTGAATAAGAAAATATAGAGGTGACAACACAATAGAACTAGATTAACTTAAATATATAATATTGGAATATTTTGAAAAGCTGTATACTGCAATAAATTAAAAAAATCTACAAAAATGGGCAAATTCATTGAAATGTACACTCTACTTAGAATGACATGGACAGATATTGAATATTTGAACAGATCCATCACAAAGAGAAGATACTGAGTAGGTCATAAAAAGGCTTCTGCTCAAAAAAAGCCCTTGTCCATATGGCTTCATGGCTGAATTCTGTCAGAGAAGAATTATCATTAATTCTGCTTAAATTACAACAAAAACTATAAAAAGAAGTAATAATCCTAGAATCATTCTATGAAGCAAGTATAATCTTAATATTAAAATTATGCAAAGATATTACCGAAAAAGAAAACTGCAGACCAATATCTTTCATTAATATAGATGCAAAAATTCTTAACATAATCTTGGCCAACAGTACATAAAAAAATAATTCATTGTGACCTAGTAGGCTTCATAAAAGATATGCAAAGATGGGTAAACATATGAAAAACAGTCACTCTCTTATTTCACCCACCAAACTGTTAACCCTGTAGTTTCACCTGTCCTCATTCTCAGTCCAATGCTCCAACCCTTTTTCCTTTTAGGTCCTCATACATGTTTTACTACCTATACTTCCACTTTTACAATAGTGGTCTTATGCACGATTTGTCATAATTCATTGAAATGATTGTATGAAACACAATATGAATGAAGAATAGCATGAAACACAATGTATAGGAACTTTGTAAGCAAGCCAGTATAATATTTTATAAAAGAAAAAACAATTACTGTAATTCATCTTAATAAGAAAGCAAATAACAAGACAAGAACTACATGATGCCATCAACTGATGCAGAAATGGTCTTCACTAAAATTCCAACATCCTTCCTGATTAAAACACTGAGCAAAATTAGAATTGAAAGACATTTCAAAAAGACAATTCAAAATAGTGAAAAGTATACACAAAACCTAAAGTCAGCATCATTATCAAAGGAGAATGCCTAAAGACATTCCCCTTGTGAACACAGACCAGACAAGGATGCCCACTTTCACTACTCCTTTTCAATTTAAGGCCTGAGTCGTAATATTGAAAGATGTCATGAGCAAACTATAGAACAATCCAGGATACTTTAGAAGATGGAAGGAATACACAAAGTCACTGTATCAAAAATAGTATCAAAAACAATTGACTGACACAGAAAAATTTCAAAAACTACCATATGAACAAGACACAATGGTAATGCAGGATGAAGTTGATGCAGCACTGAAGACATTGACAAAAAATAAGGCCCCATGAATCAACGAGATAGCATTGAGACGCGTTTCAATTAACAGAGACAGCATGGATGCACTCAATATTCTATACCAGGAGATTTTGAGAACAGTTATCTTCTCAATGGATAGGAAGAGGTCCATATTTGTTCCCATTCTCAAGAAAGATGATCTAACAGAGTGTTTAAACTATCATATGCAAGCAAAATACTGCTGATCATTCAGTGGTTTCAGTAATGTATAGATAAGGAATTACAGAAAGTTCAAGCAGGACTTAGAGGAGGCTATGGAACCAGGAATATCATTGCTAATGTCAGATGGATACTGGCTGAAAGTAAATAATACCAGAAGAATGTTTATTTATACTTTATTGATTATGAAAAGACATTTGATTGTGTAGATCATAAATTATGGTGAACATTGGGAAGAATGGGAATCTCAGAGAACTTAACTGTGCTCATACAAAACCTAGACCTAGACCAGGAGATTGTGCAAACAG
Organism: Elephantulus edwardii; assembly: GCF_000299155.1. Taxonomy (NCBI): domain Eukaryota; kingdom Metazoa; phylum Chordata; class Mammalia; order Macroscelidea; family Macroscelididae; genus Elephantulus; species Elephantulus edwardii. The sequence continues at coordinate 1,498,455 of NW_006399858.1, forward strand.
AGGAAGGGAGCACTACATGGTTTAACATTAAGAAACGATGGGTCATGGTCACATTCTCTCTCCATACCTATTCAATCTGTAGGCTGAGCAAATTATTAGAGCAGCTGGACTCTATGAAGTAAATTGTGACATCAGATAAGAGGAAGAATCATCAATAAACTGTGTTTTGCAGATGACACAACCTTGCTGGATAAGAGTGAAAAGGACTTGAATCACTTGTTACAGAATATCAAAGAATGCTGCCTTCAAAATGGATTGCATTTCAACATCAAGAAAGCAAAAATCCTTACCACTGAACTGAGAAACAACCACATGATATGTCAGTTGAAGGACTAAGGTATGCCTGATCCAGTCCACGGTCTTTCTGATCACTTGCTATTCATCGGAGAGATAGATACGGAATAAGAATGACATAAGAATTGATGCTTTAGAGCTGTGGTGTTTGAGAAGAGCATGGTGTTTGAAAAGTCCATGGACCATGGACTGCCCAAAGAACAAATAAATGTTTCTTGGAGAAAAAGCAACCAGATTGTTCCTTAGATGCAAAGATGATAAACCTTCATGTCATGTAATTCAAGCATGTTGCTAGGAGAGGCTATTCCTTGGAGAAGGACCTTATGCTTTGAAAGACAGAGAATATGTGAAGGACAGGAAGACCATCAACCAGATTGATTGATCCAGTGATTACCACAATGGTGTCTACTGTGTAAAGGAAGTGTAAAGATGGCACAGGACATGACAGGGCTTAGATTCGTTGTTCGAAGGGTGGTTATTGGTCATGTTGTTGTTTGTTATGTGCCATCGAGTCGTTTGCAACTCATAGCGACCCTATGCACAACAGCCCTAAACCCTGCTCTATCCTGCGCCACCGCACTGCCTCTGACACACCCATCCCGATTACCCCAGTCACCAAATCAATCCATCTCATAGAGGGTCTTCCCCTCCTGCGCTGCCCCTCCACCCTCCCAAGCATGATGACCCTCTCCAAGGACCCGTCCCTCCTGGCAACATGTCCAAAGTATGTCAGACAAAGCCCCAGAATCCTTGCCTCCAAGGAGTAGCTTGGTTTAATCCTCTCCAAGATGAATCTGTTTGTTTTCTTGGCAGTCCATGGTACATTCAGTACTATTCTCCAGCGCCACAGCTCAAAGGCATCAACTCTCCTCCTGTCCTCCCTAGTCATTGTCCAACTCTCTGATGCATAACAAGCGATTGCAAAGACCATGGCCTGTATCAGGCACACCTTAGTCTCCAGAGAGACACCGTTGCTCCTGAGTACTTAATAACACCTATCAACAGCAAAAACATCCAATATTTTACTGGAAGTATTAGCTAGGGCAATGTGACAAGAGAAGGAAATAAAAGGCATCCATTTCACCAGCAAAGAGGTGATAAAACTATCACTATAATCTGGAGAACAAACAACTGGCCAACTGCCTAGAAGAGATCTATATTTGTTCCCATCCAAAGAAAGGTGATCCAACAGAGTGTGGCAATTATCAAAAAGTACTATTGATATCACATGCAAGCAAGATTCTGCTGAAGATTATAAAAAAATGACTGGAACAGAAAGAACATCAACAGAGAACTGCCTGAAGTGCAGGCTGGATTTAGAAGAGACCATGGCACTAGGGATATTATAGCTAATGTCTATGGATCCTGGCTGAAAACAGAGTACTAGATGACTGTCTTCTGTGTTTCATTGACTATGTGGATCACAACAAACTGGTTGACTCTGAGAAAAATGGGAATCCCAGAACACTTGATTGTGATTATGTGAAACCTATACTTGGACCAGGAGGCAGTCATCAGAACAGAGCAAGGAAACACTGCATGGTTCAAAACTGGAAAAGGTGTGTATTGAAGATGTGTCCTGTCTCCATAACCTTTCAATCTATATGCAGAACAGATTATTTGAGAGGCTGGGCTGTATGAGGAGAAGTGTGGCATCAGGATTTGATGTAGATTCATCAATAACCTGCGTTATGCAGCTGACACAACCCTGCTTGCTAAAACTGAAGAGGACCTGAAGCACTTGCTACAGAAGACCAAGGACTGCAGCCTTCAATATGGATTGAAGCTCAACATCAGTGAAACAAAGATTCTCACTACTGGGCCGATTGGCAGCATCATGATAGATGAAGAAGAGATTAAGATTGTTGACAGCTTCGCTTTGCTTGGCTCTGCAATCAACACTCTTGATGCCAGCAGCTAGGAAATTAAAAGATGAATTGCATTGGGAAAGTCTGCTGTCAGAGACCTCCCCAAAGTACTGAAGAGCAACTATGTCAGTCTGGAGAGTAAGGTGCACCTGATCCAGGCCATGGTCTTTGCAATTACTTGCTATACATCAGAGAGCCGGACAATGATTAGGGATGATAGGAGAGTTGATGCCTTTGAGCTGTGGTGCTGGCAAAGAGTATTGAATATTCTGTGGACTGCTAGGAAAACAAACAGGTTTGTCCTGGAAGAGGGTGAAGCAGACTGCTCCTTGGAGGCAAGGATTCTGAAATTTTTTTCTGATGTACTTTGTACATGTTGTAATGTGGGATCAGTCCTTGGAGAGGGATGTCATTCTTGGGAGGGTGGAGGGACAATGCAGGAGAGGAAGACCCTAGATGAGATGGATTGATTCAGTCACTGGAATAATGGGGATAGGTGTGTTGGAGACAATAATATTGGCAAGGGATAGAACAACATTTAGGGCTGTTGTACATAAGGTCACTATGAGTTGCAGGTGACTCCATGGCAAATAACAACAACAACAATATGTAAATTACATAATGGTATAAAAAGAAAACCCCAAGGACTCAACAAAAACAGACCTAGCAGACTAGTATATAGAGTAGCAGGACACAAGATCAATATACAAGTCAGTGGCATTCGTCTACAGTAACAAAACAAAACAAACAAAAAAACCCAACCACACAGATATACTAATAAAGCAATATAATTTTCAATGTTGTTGCTCATTGTTGTTATTGAGCTGCTTGCTACTCATAGCAATCTTATGTACAACAGCTCTGAAACCTGTTCTATCTTGACTCTTATCATTCCCAGCCCCATTACCTTAGTCACTGAGCCAATTCATCTCATCCAGGGTCTTCTTCTCTTGTGTTTCCCTCCACCCTCCCAAGCATTATGTCCCTCTCCAAGGACTGGTCCCTCCTGGCAACATGCTCAACATATATCAGACTTCAGAATCCTTGCCTCCAAGGAGAAGCCTGATTTCATCCTCTCAAAGATGAACCTGTTTATTCTCCTAGCAGTCCATAATATGTTCAATACTCTTCTCTAGCACTACAACTTAAAGGCACAAACTCTCCTTCTATCATCCCTAGTCATTGTCCAGCTTTCTGATACATAACAAGTAACTGTGAAGACCATGGCCTGGATCAGGTACATCTTAGTTTCCAAACTGACATCATTGCTCTTCAGTACTCTGGAGAAGTCCCCGACTGTTTACTTTCCCAGTGGAATTTGTCTTTTGATTTCATGGTAATTGGTACAAAAAGTGTTGATTGTGGAGCCAAGCAAACTAAACAATCTCAATATTTACCATCTATCACAATGTTGCAGATTGACTCAGTGGTGAGAATCTTTGTTTTCTTGATGAAGAGTTGGAACCAACCCAGAGCTGACCCTCCAGCAGGTTTTCAGTGGAAGTTCATTGCATGGGAGAAGAGTGCCTATTCTCCCCTCGAGCAGCTGGTGGATTTGAACTGTGTGTCTTTGGGATAGCAGCATAGCTTCTTGCCACTAGGTCATCAAATTGAGATACTTGGGAATAATATTAACACAAAAGACCTTTATAAACAAAACTGCAAAGCATTCCTGTGAGAAAAAATAAGAGGTCTAAATAAATGGAAAAAAAATGTTCTCTGTTCATAGATAGAAAGACTCAATATAATGAAAATAATAACTCTACCAGAAGCAATCCACATGTTTAAGGCAATCTCAATACAGATACCAATTTCCACTTTCAAAGAGCTAAAAAAAAGGCAAAAGAAAAAAAAATAAAAGCAAGAGACTGTTGCAATGAATGACAGACACATAGACCAATGGAACAGAATTGAGAACCCATCTTGGTGTCTTTGAGCTATGGTGCTGGAGAAGAGTAATGAGGGTACCATGGACTGCCAGGAAACGAGATTCATCCTGGAAAGGGTTAAACTGGGATGCTCCCTGGAGGCAAGGATTCTGAGGCTCTGTCTAACATACTTTGGACATGTTGTAAAGAGGGACTGGTCCTTGGAGAGGGACATCATGCTTGATAAGGTGGAGGAACAGCGCATGAGGGGAAGACCCTCTAAGAGGTGGATTGATTCAGTGACTAGGGAAATCAGGATGTGTGTATTGAAGATGGTGCAATTGGCACAGGAGAGAGCAGAGTTTAGGGCTGTTGTACATAACGTTGCTATGAGTCGCAAGTGACTTGACAGCACATAACAACAACAGCAACCTACAGTCAACTGGCATTTGACAAGGAATCAAAATCTCTCAACTGGGGAGTGACAAGCTCTTTAACAAATGGTGTTAGTAAACCTGGACTTCGATCTGCTAAAAGCTGAAGCAGGATCGGCATCTCATCACACACACACACACACACACACACACACACACAGAGAGAGAGAGAGGAAAATCAACTCAAGACAGATTAGAGACCTAGAAGTAAAGATCATAAGGGAATAATGGAATCAAACTTTGAAGGCCTAACCTATGGTATAAAGAGGCTGGCACATAGAGCCAGAAATGCACAACCAAGAGAGGATAATATCGAGGAATGAGACCTTCTAAACATTAAGTCCCTGTGTACATAAAAACCTTTTTTTAAAGTGGAAGAAAATGCACTGATTAGCAAAGCATTTGGCAATGTCATCTCAGACAAGGATCTCATGATGAAAGTCTGAGGAATCCTTCAGGACCGCCACAAGAAGCTGATAACACAATTACAAAACTGGCAAAAGACATGGAAAGAAGTTTCCAAAAGGAAGACAATCAGATGGTCAACATACATATTAAGAAACACTCAAAATCACTAGAAATCAATGAGATGAAAATAAAAACTACAGTGAGATTCCACCTCACTCCAGCAACAATGGCAAAGTTTAACATGACAGTAAACAATACATTTAGGAGAGAATATGAAAAGATTGGAACTCTCATACTCTGTTGTAGCCATTATAAAATGGTGGAAGTACTCTGTAAGGAAGTTTGCCATTTCCTCAAAAACTTGAACAGAGAAATTCCATATGACCCAGCTATTCTACTACTAAGAATAAACCCTGATCCTAGAAGCCTTCCGAGGTCCCAACTCTTCTTACTATTTCTTAGTTGTTGGAATTGACGGAAACCTCATAAGCAGTTCCTTACTTCTCCTCTGCCTTGCATGCGGACTTCCAAGTTGTAAAACAACCCAGTTGTAGATGGAATTTGCTCCAGGACTTAAGAACCATAAATGACATAGTTGAGCCTTTACATCTTCTGGTTCCTAGCCTTTATAATATAATAGACAAAGTGCTAGTCAATAGGCCTTTTATTTTAAGAACAACCTTCTCTCTGTAACTTGATTTGTGCCACTATTAGAGCCTCTACTTGGAATATTATTGCTTTTTAATTTTTGACTCATGTACTTTTTAACTTGTTAGTTAAATTTGTGTCTTCTAGGCTGCAACACTTCCATGATATGTCTTCAAGGATATGAACATGTACGGCTAAGCACAA
>NW_006399858.1:1504568-1506408 GCF_000299155.1 Elephantulus edwardii
TGTAAATGTTCATTAAAATTAATAAAATTTAATAGTGAAAATATAATAAAAAATATACCCTGAGGAAAATAGAACTGAGACATGAATGCAGTTATGTTCACAGCAATGTTCGCAAGAACATGGAAACAGCCCAAATGTCTACCAACAAACTGAGAAAGTGCTTCACTAAGGAGCAATGATTTTGAAAAATGCTATATAACATGGGAGAGATGGGAGAGCATTATACTGAGTGAACTCACTCAATCTCATAAGGGCAAATATTACGTTAGACCACTATTGTTAAAAATAGAGGGATGAGAAGTAAGATGTGCATACAAGTCCAAGGGGCAAGTGGAGGGGGCAAGCAGGCCCATGATGGAAAGAGGAGGAAATCATGGGCTGGTGGGGGCAGAAATCGGTGAGCAATGGGTGGGAGGTGAAGGAATTAGGAAAGATCCAATGAGGACCTGAATAGAAAGTGTAACAGTGGGTATAGATCAATGGTGATTAATTTTATAAAACAAGGTATATAGGATTGATAGTAAGAAACACAATGTGAAGAAAGAACTTTTGAAACACAGTATGTGTGAATGAAAGTATATATTAATTTTGTATACAAACTTATGTAAAATAGAAATAAAAAATATTTCTAGGTCAAAGGAGGGAGGGAGGTTAGTAGCTGGGTGTAATAAGGGAGCACCCAGGGTCCTAGAAACAGTGCTTCTGTTTATTTAGTTTCTGCAGAGCATCTATGTATAGATGCTATTGAGTCAACTGTGACTCATGTTGTCTCTACGAACATTGTAGTAGAAATGTACTCCATAGTGTTGTCAATGGTTTATTTTTCACCACTAGACCACCAGGCCTTTAATACAAGATATCTCTAGTAGAGTCCATTTTCTAAATTTTTGGTTAGTAATAAGGCATATGAAGTGTTTGCACTATCCAAAGACATCTTAATTAGCCTAAATTGGTTAACTCCACACAAACAGTTGACTATGATGGCCTAGCCATAAGAAGCTGCACTGCAATCCCAAAGGTATGTGGTTCAAAACCACAAATTGCTCCACAGAGAAGAATAGGAAATCTTCTCCCCAGTGATTTATTGTTACTGTTAAGTGCCATTGAGTTGAGTGTGATTCATAGTGATCCTACAAATAAAAGATTAAAACCCTGTTCTATGAGTAGCATTATTTTTCTAATGTTCATAGAGTTTCCAAAGCTATGTTTGATAATTAAATCCCCTTCCAAGCCTGTCTTAATCGTCAATCTCTATCAAACCCTGTCCACCAAAGGTAGACCTATGGCATTTGACTCACCAGTGGAATATCATTCAATATTACAGCAACCCAAGTTATCTTAGTCAGAAAATTGACAGGCCAGTGCTGTACCACTTAGAACAACATTCTTCCCAAACACAGTCTAAAGACAGCTAGTTTACACCTGACTTTCAGCTAAACCAAGAGAACCTATTCTCTAGAATCCAAATGTTTCACACAAAAGCCTCCCAACTGGAGACTTAGCCAGGGCCAAACTGACTTTTAAATACAAAGGCCCACCTTGATTGACTTAAAAAAGAGGCTTCTAGCCCACAGCTGATTGTTAACTAAATCCAGGCAATCAATCAGTTGGAAAGAATATACTGAGTCACTGTATCAAAAGGAATTGGAAGACACAGAAGAATTTAATGAAACAATATATGAGCAAGAGCCTATGGTGATGAAAGAAGAAATTCAGGCTGCTTTGAAGGAAATGGCAAAAAGTAAGGCCCCAGGAATAGATGGTATACCAATTGACATATTTCAGTTAACGGATGCTGCTCTGGACGTGTTCACCAAGTTGTGCCAAGAAATCTGGAGAA
>NW_006399858.1:1507534-1527477 GCF_000299155.1 Elephantulus edwardii
GGGACAGCGCAGGAGAGGAAGGCCCTCTATGAGGTGAATTGATTCAGTGACTGGGATATTTGGGATGGGAGTGTCAGAGACAGTGCGATTGGCACAGGACAGAGTGGAGTTTAAGGCTGTTGTACATAGGGTCACCATGAGTAGCAAGCGACTCGACGGCACATAACAACAACAACAACAACAGTATTCCTAGTAATGCCTCTAAAAACCTACTGCAGGGTCAGTTATGTACTGGTTCTGACTCACTGGTAAACAACGGCATTCACAATATCTTTTACATTCCCCTCTTTTTCTCCTTTATGAACTATATATAGGTTTTTGAGAGTTTGTCAATTGAAAATTTCATGTCAAAAGTCATAAAAGAAACAGAGATCACTTTATCCACAAACATATATAACTGCGTGGGACATATCTTCTGAGCAATTGACTTTAAAAACTCAATCTGAGTATCAGGGATTTGCTCACCAGTTCTGTAAGATAGCTTACTTCCATGAACAAATATTAGTTATGCCTACACTACTTGTGGTAGTCTAGTGGGAACATTCCCTGTTTTCTTGATCTTTAAGGTGAGAGACATCACGGTATGTCGATGTTTAAATAGAAAGCATCTAAAACTGGCAAGTAGGGTCATAATCCACCTATTAAAATGCATGCCAAAACACACTGCCATCATTAACAATGACTGATAGAAACCCTGTAGGACAAAGAGCACCTGCACATAGGGTCTTCAAGCCTGGGAATCTTAATAGAAGTATACTGTCATGTCTTTCTCTCACAAAGTGGTTTATTGGTCAAATTTACAGCCTTCTGAGGAGTAACAAATCACTCAACCATTGTGCCACAAGGGATCTTACTAAAATGTCTAATCGAATGCAAATAATTTGGGCTAGAAAAAATACTAAGTGGGATGTTGTAAGGAGAGACAGGTCTTTAGAGAGGGACATCATGCTGGGTAGAGTAGAGGGACAGCACAGGAGGGGAAGACCCTCTATGAGGTGGATTGATTCAGTGACTGGGGTACTCGGGATGGGTGTGTCAGACAATGAGATTGGCACAGGATAGAGCACAGTTTAGGGCTGTTGTACATAGGGTCGCTATGAGTCGCAAACGACTTGACATAACAACAATAACAACAACATATTTCATTCACCAAAATATATCACTAAATATTGTCCTTTACAACTTGGGAAGTAAGAACTTCTGTTATAAAAGGATTTTATAATATTTACTTATTATTTATTTACCTGACATCACAGAGGTAGATCCAAAGTGTGAAGTCCATTATTACTAGCTTGATCAATACTTTGTCATCAAAACAAGAAAAAAAAAACACAATAAAATTGAAGTGACATTTTTATGTGTAAAATCCCAATGGTAAAGTTAAAAAAAAAGACTTTATAAATATGATGTGCTATTTATTACTTATATTTGTTACTCTGTCCTTTAACATAAGCTCAAAGGGTAACAGGAATTGTAACTACATAAGTAATCTGTATTAACTGTACATAATATTTATTTAACATTTTATGCCACATATGAAGTCTTAAGATTGTAAAACAAAAGGCAAGAGAGATAATTTTAACCTTTTGCTCCCAAGAAGTAGTCATTTCTTTCTAATAGTATCGTTCTTTACACAGATACACACACACACACACACACACACATACACACACACACACACACACGCGCGCGCACAGATCTTTCATGCCTGAAATGAATTTTCAAGACTCAATGTCTTTATGCTAAATATTCAACACTCCAAAAACTCCAGCTTCTGAAAGTGTGTATAGGCCAGGAATGAAGTGTTGTATTTTTACAATGAAATACAGATTTCCCATTTAAAAGTAAAGCTTTTATTTCCAAAGTTAAAAAGGACAGTACTTGAGTTTTGGTGAATTAATTTAAGAAACTAAAAAAGTGCTATGTAAGCATTTTCTCTAAAGTATTTACATTTATTCTAAATTTTAACATTATTATTAATTCAGCACTTAGCTTCAGGATTTGGGTTTAAATAAATATGTATAGCTCATATATATGGGTGAAGGGATAGTGCAAGAGAGGAAGACCCTTGATGTGACGACTGGGGTAATTGGGTAGATGTGTTAGATGTGTCAGGATAGTGCAGGCTTCATAGCTGTTGTATATAGGGCTGCTGTGAGTCGCAGGCAATTCAACAGCACATAACAACATAGCTCATATATAAGTGATCAAATTTTGTTACATTATTATAAATTAAATTTGGACTCATGTTGTGGTTATGTATATTCAAGTTGGAATGGACTTATAACTGACAGTTCGGCAGGTTTTTAGAGACAGTTAGTCACAGGGAAGGAGATTGTCCATGTTTCCCCTGTGAAGCAACAGAAAGGTTTGGGCCACTTGCTTTTGTGTTGTTGGCAACACAACTCCTCATCTTTAGGCCATGAGAATTCTTGGATGCATAATTGCTTAAATAATCTTAAGTATCAATTATCAGAATATATTAATGTTAGTCTCTCTTTTGTATCTGTATCTCAAAAATACATTTAAAAATTTTCTCTCTTCCTTAAAGCAAGAAATAAGTCATGCACTGTACAAGATAAAAAGGACACAAATGGAAAGATGAGAACAAATTCAAATAGTTAACTCTCTTTTTCTTCTCCATATTTAAATGTTTTTTACAAAGTTGCCTTCTCAATTGAGAACATACGAGTATCATACAATGTAGAATATTGTGGGCCTGAGATCTTGAGAATTGTTCTAAATTTGTAAATTTCACCATAATTAGAATAAGTTACATGAGAAGCTAAGGAGGCCTCTAATGGTAAGGCCTCTTAGTGGTAAGGAGTTGCTCTGCCAACCCAATGGTATGCAGTTTGGGTACCTCAGTTTTGCCGTGGAAGAAGATGGGTAATCTACTATGGAATTTACCATCTCTGAAAACCACCCGGAAGGTCAGCTATGACCTTCAGAGTACATGACAACAACCATATACCCTCAACGAGCACAATTTCTAGAGCATGGTAGTGCTGTTATGGAATTCTGGATCAACTTAGACTTACAGAGAAACTTTAAATTAACTCATTGCCAATCCTATTGCAACTACCTCACAGAAGACACTCTGATAGAATTCTTGGTTTGTAAATCACACAAAAAGAGATTATTCACCTTCCTCCTGTAGAGCTATTGATGAATTTGAATCAACAGAGAGTCATGGTCTTGAGTTAGTACAGTAACTCCTTACAGACAACTCCATCAGAACTCCTTTGTGACTATATGACAGTTGAATTACCTATAGGATTTTCCAAACTCAAATATTAATGTGAACATATTCCTTCATTTGCTTTTTCTCGTGCAGAGTCCCTCAGTGGATTCTAACCTCCAACCGTAGGTGGCATCAAAGCACTTCACCATGGCACCACCAGGACTCCTGGAGCAAAAGAGTTCACCAAAGATTAATGAAGAAAGGAAGTATGAGAGATAGAAACATGCTGCTGCTGAGCCGGGCCTGGTCCACAATGCTGTAGACCTTTTCTCGCAATATTGTATTTTAACCAAGCAGATTATCATTCAGGATATTCTTTAAATGGCTCAGAAAAATCCCACTGTCCTGAACTATATTTTTACCTGACACTCCACTTCCAGAATGAATTCATTTAACTAAGCATTTCTTTTGTTTGTCTTTGCATTTTAAAAGAAACACCACATTGAGTTAAATGAATAACAAGAAGAGTGAATTTCTGCTATGACAGTCACTTCAGACATTTGACATTTTCTTTCAGACAGTTGAAAAATACTATTCATCTCTTCTAGATTTGAAAATGTTGTGCTAAATAATTTCAATTAAATAATTGTTGGGATCTGTGAGGATGACCTGGAAAATGACATTGTTGCAAATGAGTGAAAATAGTGCTTTCTTCTATCTCAAAGTTTTTAGTAAAAATTTATATTGTGCTTATGTAAGAATTATGTATATTACATACAACAATGAGAGGCTGAGGTTGACAAAGCGTGGAATAAGCACAGCAAAACTCATGAAATGTGAAAGTAGATACCTTTTTTTCCCAATTATCTCAGATTTTCTAGCATTGTCTTACCACTTTTCTACTGTTCATTTCAATAGAAGATGTCTTATTTTTTCTTCACTGACAAATGCCAACCTTACACAACTTCCAGTGTCCAACGGTTATGTTGTTTAAAGAGAAAATAGGTTTCAATATCTGTACCTTATGTGTCTTTCTACCTCCAAATATCTAGCTTCATCCACTGCTATTTTTGTGTTGCAGATTTAATAAAGGGAATAGAATGTATTCAAAGAAGAAGAAATTTAAACAACTTTACAATGAAATTAAGGCATATATAATTAATATGGTAATTGAACCTCATCAGAGAAATAATAGAAAAAATTTTTAAATTTAAATCAAAATATTATGAGGAAAGTTTTATCTTAACTGGTGGCTGCCAGGCCAAAGAACTCTTGTTATTATAACGGCAGCCAGTTATAATCTGATGGATATTTTCTTTGTCTTCACCTATAAATTAAAATCATTCCTGAGGTCTAATGGATTCCTTCAGCTTCATACCAATACTTTCTTTCATTGCTGAATGACTATCTTTATTTGTCTTTGTCTTGCATAAAACTTTAAAGAAGATCGCTAGAGAAAAATAAATTCTTTTTACTGGAGAGAAGGATTATATTAAATATAGATAGAGCAAACTTTGCAAATTGTTCTTAACCCAGGCGTTTTGTTGTTATTGTTAGGTGCTATTGAGTCAAGTACGACTCATAGTGACTCTAAGAACAATAGATCTGAATCGTGTCTAACCTGTATCATCCTCATACTCTCTGACACACTTGAGTCCATTTCTTCAAACACCAGGTCAATCCATCTCACTGGTGGTCTTCTTCTTTTTTTCACTGACACTTCACCCTTTCATTTTCTTGACATTGAGATGCAATCTATATTGAAGGTTGCATTCCATAATCTTCCACAAAGAATGCTTCAAATCCTCCTCCCTTGCAGCAAGCAAGGTTGTGTCATCTGCATAACACAGGATATTGATTAATTTTCCTCCTGATGTCACATTCCTCTTCAAATGATTTGCTATGATACAGATTGAATAAGTATGAAGAGAGACTACAACCCTGAAGCATCACCCTCATAATTTAAAACCATGTAGTATTCCCTTGCTCTGTTTGCACAGCAGCCTCCCGGTAGAGGTATCGGTTTCACATGAGCACAATCAAGTGCTCTGAGACTCCCCTTTCTCTCTTAAGACACAACTTGAGAACCATACAGTCAAATGTCTTTGCATAATCAATAAAGCACAAATAGACATTCTTCTGGTACTGTCTGTATTCAGCCAGGATTCATCTCACATCAGTAATGATATCCCTAGTGTCTTGGTCTCTTCTAAATCATGCTTGGACTCCTGGCAGTTCCCTATCTATGTACTGTTCTAGCTTTTGAATGAACATCAGGTTCATTTTTGAATGTTCTAGGTTTTGAATGAACGTCAAGAGTATTTTGTTTGCATGTGTTATAAAGGACCTTGTTCAGTAGTTTCCACATTCTGTTGGATCACCTTTTTTGGGAATAGAAAAAAGGGTGAGGGGAAAGACCTCTTGCAATCCATTGGCCAAATAAGTCCTTTGAATTTCCTAGCATAGACTGGTGAGTGTATCCAAGGCTGTATCTGTTAAATTAAACAAGTCAGTTGGTAGCCCATTGATTCCTGGAGCCTTATATTTTTGCCAATGTCTTCAGTGCAACTTCCCCTAACTCCTTCATTATCATTGGGTCTTGCTTATGTAGTACTTCCTGTAAGTTTTCAGTGTCAATCAGCTCTTTTTTGTTACTATGGTTCTGTGTATTTCCTCCACTTTTTTTTTTATGATTTCGGGTCATTCAATATATTGCCTGTAGGATACTTCTATATTGTTACTCAAAGTTTAAATTTTTTTTTAGGTCTCTCAGCTTGAGAAATGCAGAGAACATTCTTCCCTTTTTATTTTCCAATTCCAGCTCTCTGTTCAGCTCTTTTACTTTGGCTTGTTTCTCCTTTGTTTTTACTTCTTAATGCTCTAATGAAATTTTTAGAGTCTCTTCTGACATCCGTTTTGGTTGTGGGTGTTTTGTTTTTTTTTTTCCTTTCTTCTCTGTCTTTGTAATGACCTTTTGCTCTATTCATGGATAATATCCTTGATATTATCCCTTAACTGATCATATCTTCAATCATTAGTGTTCAATGCCTCAAACCTATTCCAAAGGTTATTTTGAAAAGCAAATCGAATGAATTCAAGATCATATCTTGGTTCCTGTGTACTTATTTTCATTTTCTTCCACCTCAATTTGAAATTGCCTATGAATAATTGATCTGACCCATTGTATCAGGCGCACCTTAGTCTCCAGAGTGACACCATTGCTCTTCAGTGCTTTGGAGAGGTCCCTAACAGTAGACTTTCCCATTGCAATACATTATTTAATTTCCTGGCTGCTGGTGCCAAGAGTGTTGTCCATGGAGCCAAGCAAACTAAAGTTGTTAACAATCTAAATCTCTTCAACATCCATCCTGGATGCTGCCAATTGGCCCAGTGGTAAGCATCTTTGCCTTCTTGGTATTGAGCCTCAATCCATATTGAAGGCTGCAGTCTTTAACCTTCTGCAGCAAGTGCTTCATGTCCTCTTCAGTTTCAGCAAGCAGGCTTCTGTCATCTACATAAAGCAGATTGTGGATGAGTCTTCCACCAATCCTGATGCTACACTTCTCCTCATAGAGCCCAGTCTCCCGGATGATCTGTTCTGCATACAGGTGTAAAAGGTATGGAGATAGGACACATCCCTGACGTACACCCTTCTCAATTTTCAACCATGCAGTATTTCCTTGCTCTGTTCTGACAAGTGACTCATGATGTAAGTATAGGTTTCGCATTAGCAAGACCAAGTGTTCTGTGATTCCCATTCTTCTTAGAGTCAGCCATAGTTTATTCTGATTCACACAGTAAAACACGCCTTTGCATAAACAATGAAACATAGATAGATATTCCTATGGTACTCTCTGGTTTCAGCCAAAATCCATCTAACATTAGCTACAATATCCCTAGTACCACGACCCCTTCTAAACCCAGCCTGCACTTCCGGCAGTTCTCCTTTGATGTGCTGTTCCATTGGTTTATCTTCAGCAAAATCTTACTTGCATGTGATATCAATGATATTGCCTGAAAATTTCCACACTCTGTTGGGTCACCTTCCTTTAGACAGGGAATAAATATATAGAGATCTCTTCCAGTGAGTTGGCCAAGTGGCTGTCCTCCAGATTTCTTTACACAACTTGGTGAGAACATCAAGGGAAACATCTTTTAGTTTAAATATGTCAATTGATATGCCATCAATTCCTGGGGCCTTATTTTTGCCAGCTCCTTCAAAGCAACTTGAACTTCTTATTTCATCATCGTAGGCTCTTGCTCATATGTTGTTTCATGAAATTCTTCTGTTTCTTCCAATTCCTTTCAGTACAGTGACTCTGTATACTCTTTCCATCTTCTTTTAATACTTCCTTGATCATTTAATAGAAATAGAAGGCTGATAACCTTCTAAAACATGTTTGCAATAATACTTATCTCGTAACACTGTGGAACAAATCATATCTGTTACATCATGGGAGAAAGAAAGAAAAAAGTCTACTAGAGGGGGGAAAATCATATATGGAAGGGATATATCAAATAGGATTTTCATTAGTAGTCTGATTATTTCATGTAGAAGTATTTCACATAGACTGAATAATTTAAATGGTTATATTTTTATGCAACAAATAGAAGTGTGATTTATATTTCCAAAATATGTAGCATATTTTATTATTTACATTTAGTACCTACATGGTTTAGATTTAAGATTCCTTTCTATACATCCTTAAGCAATGTGAAGTTAAAATATGATTTAATATATGAAAATCAGAGAAGATTGTGCTGAGTAAAGACCATATGTTGCTATCTGAAATTCCTAAAACCTATCTCAGAGATTTCTTCGACTAGCTGAGACATGAAAATTAGACAATGTAGCACTTTAGCTGTAAAATTAAGATCCAGAACTTATGTGTAACTTTAATATCCATTGATAAGTTAGTCATGGGAAAAAGTTTTCTATCCACTACACTTTTGATAATCTAATCTAAAAAAATTATACCATTTTTCTTAATAAAATACATGGAATTTAATGCACTCAATTGGTTACATAGATTATGGAGGGCAGAAATAAGAAATCATATAATGGATGAGGATACCGCCAGGATCTTATCAGGGCCAAAGGGTGCAGGTGACGTTATGTAGTTCAGGGTTGATGGCATTAATGTCAGAGGTGTCATTAAGGTGGAAATAGGACAGGACAATGCTCTGGATTTTTCCTTTCTTCCTCCTAATCTCATGCTAGTGATTCCTCCCAGCTAAATCCAACCATGGCTTGATGATTTTATACACATGGCTATCACTGATGGACTGCATAAGAATCAAATTTACTACACCTGTGGAAGAAATAGTTGGAGAAGCTCAATATCATCAGTCAAAAGAAGGCCACAAGTGGACTGTGGGTAGATCATCAATTACTCATATGGAAGTTCGCATTGAAGTCAAAGAAAATTAAACTAAGTTCACGGGAACCAAGATATGATTTTTCATGAATTCCATTTGAACTTCGAGATCATCTTAGGAATATGTTTGAGGCACTGAACACCAATAATCAAAGATCAGATGAGTTGAGGGATGATATAATCCATGAATAGAGCATAAAGACCTTACAAAAACAGAGGAGAAAGAAACAAAATGTATTTCAGAAAAGGCTCTAAAAATTGCACTGGCTCATTGAGAAGCCAAAACAAAAGGAGGACGTGCCGAAGTTAAAGATCTGAACAGAAGATTTCAAAGGGAAGCTCAAGAGGACAAAGAAAAGTATTATACTGGAATGAGAGTTGGAACTGAAGAACAAAAAGGGGAAAATTTGCTTTGCATTTCTCAAGCTGGGAGAACTGAAAAGCAAATTTAAGTCCCAAGTCACAATGTTTGAAAAATGCTATGGGCAATATATTGAATGAGCCAGAAAACATCAAAAGAAGATAGAATGCACAGATTCACTATACTAGAAAGAAATAATTGACACTGAAAAATTTTAGGAATACCATTTGAGCAAGAACGAGTGTTCCATAGACTGAATGGATGTGCTGAGTAGTTGAAATTTGGTTGTCTTTATAAAATGCTGTTGTTATATCATGAATTATCCTTGTAGTCCACAAAATACCTTGATGCATATCACTGTTACTATTGCTGCTCCCCTTCTGTATTTCTTACAACTATCACCAAAAAATGAAAATACACAGTATTAGCTAAGTCATTGTTTTCTTTATCTTAAAGTTACTTCTGTTTCACACGGATTCATTTTATAAAATAATTGTTACCCCCTTTGGTATCATAATTTTAACCACAGATACCATCTTTCTTTTCTTTTGGACAAATTATTTAATGCTTATGTACTAAGCAGAGCTTGTTTTTTCTTGTACTAGTCATTACAGACACACTGCAGTTGAGTACTACAACCACACATATTTGTTTTTATCTATTGGTAACTTAATAAAAAATAATTAAAAAAATTCACAAACAATTGTTATAGTGTTCTGGAGCTAAATTTTAAACTATTATAAACAAACGATTTTGATTTAAACGTTGAAGATTTCTTTTTAAAAAAAGAAAAATTAAAGGAAGCAGAAGCACTTCTCAAATAGTCTCAAAATATTTGTGGTACAGAATTAAACAACTCAAACTTAATGTTGATTACAAATAAAATTGTTTTTTCTCAGTGTGCCTGTTTTAGAGCCCTATTTCTGCTGACCACATGCAATTTTTCCTATCAAAGTATTTTATGATATATTATAGCCAGAGATATGAGACTTTAGTGCTGGAAAGGACTGTCAATGGTCTGTGATTCAGTTCAAATATTCTTTCTGCACCAGTCTCTTTAAGATCATCATTAAGTTGCTCTGTGAATTTTGAAGCTGTAGAATTCAGGCAGTACATTATAATATGCCAATATTACTACTCTCCTGCCCTGACACTCTCCATTGATTGACAGATGAAGGAGAAGGAAGGGCACTCACCATTAACTGAGAGTAAATGAAACTGGAATATTAAAACTCAGGATTATTTGAGTGACTGAATTGTCTGGTAAAGTGTTACCGAGTTAAGGGTGAGAAAGATTAATTCTCTATGTGACACCACTACTGTATTTATGCAGGTCTACTGGGACAATTGTTTGCCTTCAATTGTTTTCTTCATTGTTTTCAATCAGAAAGTTGTGTTGACTGACTTTTTTTCTTTTTATTCATGCAATGACTGTTTGGCTGAATTTATCATTTAATTTCTACTAATGCATTGTGAAAGCAATACAGTAGTAAAATTAGATTGACAGGTGTAGTAAAGTTTACCCCAGATAAAAGATAAATATAATGATATCTTATACAGATATGAAGGTATATGCTTTGGGTATTCAGGGATTGTTCCAGTTGTACTATTATGTCACATAGCTAGGCTTTCTTTTCAGAGAAGCAAGGTTACTGATCCCACAATAAAAGATAGATTTGTGAAATCCGAAAGAAAATAATTTTCTCTAAACCAGAATAAAAGTTTATCATGGAATGGATTTTAACAAGTTCCTTACTCAAAAGGACAGATTATTGCTTTAAGCTTTTGGGCATTATTCTATAAGTTCTCTAGACACCAATATTTCAAATATATTCATAGAAAATTCTCTTTGTTTACAGTTTACTCTTTTAATATTTATGGTTACTGTGACAGGTAACCATGCCTCAGTCCATGACTTTCTGTTTTATTGAACATGTGAGAATTGTTAGGAAAAATAAAGGTGGTCTGGTTGGAAAAGAAAAGTAAGACTTTTTTTTAAACTGATTGCTACACAATAAAACTAATTTTATAAGAGTGTTCCCTGATAAATTCACCTATTAAATCCAAGAGAGTCAGGTCTTTGGAAAAGATTAAGATTGCAACATCCCATCCTCCAATATGTGACCCAGTATTGAGCATTTTAAAAATTATTAGATTATGATGGCATTGGTATATAATCTAAACATATCCATTCTGTAAGGATAGCAATAATTTTGGAAGGAAAAATGCTAGAAAGAGAGGGGAAATGCAAAAAAAAAATGGAATAAAGGTGAAGCAGAATTTTTAAATGATGAGTAAAACATTTAGATTGCTAAATGCAGTCTATTCCATAAAAACATACTAGAAAATACAAATAAGTTATAACCTACAGGTGTTTATAGGCATCAGAAGACTATTAAATTAGAAATTCACTGGATTTAGACAACTATTTTGAACGTGTTTTTCTCACCAAGAAATTTGGGAAATCTTCATAAAAAATAGAATCTGAGAGTCATGGAACACTAATATAAGAAAAAATGGGGGTTTTTTTTTGGGGGGTAAGAATCTGAGAGTCACAAAAAGCTAATATAAGAAAGAGTGGGTTTTAGAAACAATTGGAGTATCAAAAAGTTTAGAAAAAGAGGGCAGTGTAAACTGAAAATAAAATGAGGACAACAAATAATAGTAAAATAAACTATAATTAATTAAAAATAAACTATAATTTCAGGTTCTCCCCAGTTTCAGCAAGCAGAGTTGTGTCATCTGCATAACGCAGATTGTTAATAGATCTTCCACCAATCCTGATGCCACAATTCTCTTCATAGAGCCTAGCCTCTCGGAAAATCTGCTCTGCATACATGTTGAAAAGGTATGGAGACAGGATGCATCCCTGGCATACACCCTTCCCAATTTTAACCATGCAGTGTTACCCTGCTCTGTTCTGACTACTGCCTCTTGGTCTAAGTATAGGTTTTGCATTAGCACAATGGGATTCCCATTCTTCTCAGAGTCAGCCCCAGTTTGTTATGATCCACACAGTCAAATGCCTTTGCATAATCAATGAAACACAGATAGACATTCTTCTGGTATTCTCTGCTTTCAGCCAAGATCCATCTAACATCAGCAACAATATCCCTAGTACCACGACCCCTTCTAAACCCAGCCTAGACTTCCGGCAATTCTATGCTGATGTGCTGTTCTAATCATTTTTGGATAATCTTCAGTAGAATCTTGCTTGCATGTGAAATAAATGACACTGTTCTGTAGTTTCCACACTCAGTTGGGTCACCCTTGTTTGGAATGGGAACAAATATAGATCTCTTCCAGTCAGTTGGCCAAGTGATGGTACTCCAGATTTCTTGTCACAACATGGTGAGCACATCCACAGCAGCATCTGTTAGCTGAAATACTTCAATTGGTATACCACGTATTCCTGGGGCCTTATTTTTGCTATTTCCTTCAGAGCAGCTTGAACTTCTTCCTTCATCACCATAGGCTCTTGCTCATATGTTATATCATTAAATTTTTCTGTGTCTGCCAGTTCTTTTGATACAGTGACTCAGTATATTCTTTCCATCTTCTTTTAATACTTCCTGGATCATTTAATATTTTTCCTAAAGCATCCTTGATTATAGCAGCTCAAGGTTTAAATTTGTTCTTCAGTTCCTTGAGCTTAAGAAATGCTAAGTGAGTTCGGCCCTTTTGATTTTCCGACTCTAGTTCCCTGCACATTTTATTGTAATATTTTGTGTTGTCATCTCCTGCTGCCTTTTGGAATCTTCTGTTCAGCTCTTAGTATCTTGAATTCTTCGTTGTGCTTTGGCTTCTCTGCGCTCCAGTGCAATCTTCAGAGTTTCTTCTGACATCCTTTTTGGTCTTTTATTTCTCTTCTGTCTTTGGAATGACCATTTGTACTCTTTCTGGATGATACTTTTGACATCCTCCCACAACTCATTTGGTCTTCGCTGTTTAGTGTTCAAGGCCTCAAACCTGTTCCTTAGATGGTTCTGAAATTCAGGTGGGATGAACTCAAAGTCATATTTTGGTTCCAGTGGATTCGGTTTAATTTTCCTCACCTTCAGCTTAACTTGCGTATGAGTAGCTGGTGGTCTGTTGCACAATCAGGTCCTGGCCTTGTTTTCACAGCTAATATTGAGCTTCTCCAGTGGTTTTTTTCCACAGATGTAATCGATCTGATTCCTATGCATATCACTGGTTGAAATCCATGTGTATAATCTACGTTTATGTTTCTTATGAAACATATTTGCATTGAATAAGTCATTGTGCAAAATTCAATCATTCTATCTCCAGCTTAATTTCTCTCACCAAGTCCATGTTTTCCAACTACTGATTCTTCTTCTCTGTTCCCAACTTCTGCATTCCAGTCACCCATTATTATCAAAGAATCTTGACTGCATGTTCGATAGATCTCCAACTGTAAAAGTTGGTATAAATTATCTCTTTCTTCTTCTTTGGCTCTGTTTGTTGGTGCATATATCTGAATGATAGTAGTATTCACTGGACTTCCTTGTAGGAGGATGGATAGATTTCCAAAACACAAGGGTGGGATATCTTTTCAGACCACATTATCCTAAAACCAAAAATTAAAGACAAGAAGAAAAAGCTTATAAAACCACACACATGGAAACTAAATAATACCCTACTAGAACATGATTTAATTACAGATGAAATTTAAAGATTATTTAAAAAAATTATATTAAAAAAAAACAAAACCTCTAGGATAAAGTTAAACCATTTCTCAGAGAGCAGTAGACAAACACATGAGAAAAGAAAAAAGAAGCAAAGTTAATTTCTTAATACCTCCATTCAATAGAAGAACAACAAAAATACAGCTCCACAGCCTCTACAAGATAGGAAATGATAATGACATCAGTGAAATCAATGAGAGAGAAAACAAACCATCACCAAGATCAGGACTGGTTTTTTGAAAAGTTCAACAAAATTGACAAAACATCATAAAATTTAGCAAAAGAGAAGACACAAATAACTTGAATTAAAAATTATAGAGGTGAAATTATGACAGGAGATGAAATTAAATTGATAATATTAGAATATTATGGAAACTTATACTCTAATAAATTTGCAAACTTGAAAGAAATAGACACATTCTTTGAAGCTCATTCCCTAGCCAGGCTGACACAGACAGATGTAGATCTCTTGAACAGACTCTTCACAAAGGAACAAACTGAGTTGATGGTAAAAATGGCTGCCCTCCGAAACAAGTCCTTGCCTAACTGGTTTCAGCCAGACTCAACCAATGTTTCAGAGAAGGTCTATCACCAATTCTACTTAATTTTTTTTTATTTCAAAAAATAGAAAAGAAGGAACATTTTCAGAACTATTCTCTGTATCTATTACTGAAACAAAGCAAACAAATTACAACACCAAAAAAAACCCAAACAACCAAAAAGCAAAAACAAAACCCTCAAAAACTAGAGACCAATATCTGAAATGAACAGAGATGCAAACATCTTTAACAAAATCCTAGCCAATAGAATCCAACAGTACATAAAAAAATAATTCATAATGACCAAGTAGGATTCATAACAGGCATGTAAGGATTTATATAAAAAAATCAATAAAATTCATGAAATTAACTAAGCAAACCAGAAACCCATGATTCTATCAACTAATGTAGAAAATGTCTTCAACATAAATCAACATCTTTCCTGATTAAAACAGTCATGAAAATAGGAATAGAAGGGAATTTTTTCAACATAATGTAAAGTATATTTGCATAAAATATAGCTAATATCATTCTTAATGGAGAAATACTACAGACATTCTCCTTGCAAATAGGGATCAGACAAGGATGCCCACTTTTATCACTTCAATTCAGTATTATATAAAAAGTATTTGCTAGGTCAATATGACTAGAGAAGAAAATGAGAGATCCAGACTGGAAAAGAGGTGGTAATACTGTCACTGTATGAAAATCCTGAGGAGTCAACAAAAAGACTATTACCTACAACTCATAGCAACCCTACGTGCAATAGCTCTGAAGCTTGCTCTGACTTGAGCCAATCTCACTGACTCCAACATAGCTCCCCCATTGCCCTAGTTACTGTACCAATCTGTAGGATACCTGAAGTGTTAATGGCACTCTTGAGGAGTCTGCTGTACAAGAAAATGTTCCAGGAACCTTGAGGCTCGTGCACACTAGGGACACTTAGGAATATCAGGGCGGCGCATGGCTCTGACTTTGTTCCAGGAATTGCTCTGCATCAGCACTTCCTGATACCTAAGCAGTTTATCCCTAAAGGGTTAAGCACTCTTAGAAGAAAATTTTCTGAAGGCTATGGGATGTTGCCAAGTACATCCCCTGGAACATTTCAAATCAACAATCTTCTTTATCAGACTTACTTACCATTGCATTCATGAGTCAGAACATAGTGAGAGAACACAGTCTTAGGTAGTTTAAAATAACTTGCTCCAGCCAAAATAATTTGTTTTTCTGTACCCTGAAAAATGTGTATGTGCACTTCAGTATATGTCTCTCTTAGTGCTATTTTTAGTATCTGTAGCTTTACAATTAATATGAAGGTCAGCTCTAAATAGGTGCTGCCAGACTAGCAGAGCTTCACTCCTTCACCTTCTGTCATCTCTTGTGAGTGTCTGCTTTCTGTGACCTGTGAACCCAGAATACCAGGTACAACATCAATCCATTTTATCCATGGTATTCCTTTACTGCGCTGTTGCTCCACCCTTCTAAGTATGATGTTCTTTTCCAAAGATCAGTCCCTCTTGGCCACATGTTCAAAGTATGTAAGATTGTTGTTTTTGATTGCCTTCAAGTTGAGCACGACTCATAGTGACCCTAGGAACAAAAGGCCTAAAGCCTCTCTACAACTATCAACATTTATCAAAGTTCATAGAGTTTCCAGAAGTATGCTGTTTAGGAAGCGGATGCCGCTCCTGCTTCCACACCTGTCATAGTATGTTATTGTTTTTATGTGCCATTGAGTTGCCTGTGATGTATAATGACCCTATATACAGCACCTCGGAACCCTTCCCTATCCTGAGACAGTCTCAATAACTCCAATACACAAAACCCCATTGCCCCAGGTACTGTATCAATCCCATCTTATCCGGGTTCTCCCTCTCCTGTGCTGTCTATCCACCTTTTCAAGCATGATGTCCTTCTCCAAGGACTGATCTCTCCTCGTCACTTGCCCAAAGTATGTTGAGGTGGAGCCTCAAAATCCTAGCCTCCAAGGAAAGATTTTGTTTCACCCTCTCCAAGACAGACCTATTTTCTTGGCAGTCCATGGTATGTTCAAGGCTCTTCTCCAGCACCACAATTCAAAGGCATCTATTCTTCTTCAATCATCCTTAGTCATTGTCCAACTCTCTAAAGCATAACACATAATTGAGAAGATCATGGCCTGGATTAGGTGCACCTTTGTATCTAGACTGACATCGTTGCTCTTCAGCACTCTGGATATGGCCATGACAGCAGATTTTCCCAATGCAATCCGTCTTTTGATTTCCTGACTGCTGGTACCAAGAGTGTTGATTGTGGATCCGAGCAAGCTGTGATTGTTAACAACCTCAACCCCTTATCCATCAAATATGGTGCTGCCAATTGACCCAGTGGTGAGTATCTTTGTCTTCTTGATGTTGAGCTTCAGTTCATATTGAAGACTATAGTCTTTGACCTTCTGCAGCAGTGCTTCAGGTACTCCTAAGATTCAGCAAGAAGGGTTGTGTCATCTGCATATCTTAGGTTGTTAATGAGTCTTTCTCCAATCCTAATACCACACTCCTCCTCATAAAGCCTTGCTTCCCAAATGATCTTTTCTGCATATAGATAGAAAAGGTACAGGAACAAGATACATCCCTGACACTCCTTTTCTGATTTTGAACCATGCAGTATTTCCTTTCTCTGTTCTGAGGACTGCTTCTTGGTCCAAGTATAGGTTTTGCATAAGCAAAATTAAGTGCTTGGAGATTCCCATTTTCCTCAAGGTTAGCTACAATTTATTGTGATCCACACAGTCTTTGCATAGTTGTTGAAACATAGATAGTCTGTCAATGTACTATTAAAGTCTTTTCTGGATGATATTTCTGTAGGATTTTGCTAGTATTTGATATTAGTGATATTGTTCGATAATTTCCACACTCTGTTAGATCACCATCTTTTTTTTTTAATGGGAATAAATATGGATCTCTTCCAGTCAGTTGGCACAACTTGGTGAGCACATGCAGGGCAGCATTTGCTTGCTGAAATACGTCAATTGGTATTCCATCAATTCCTGGGGCCTTATTTTTGTCCTGTTCTTCAGAGCAGCCTGAACTTCCTCCTTCATCACCATTACCTCATGCTTATATGTTGTTTCTTGAAATACTTCTGTTTCTGGCAATTCTTTTTGGTACAATGACTGTATACTCCTTTCATCTGTTTTTAATGCTTATAGAATGATTAAGTATCCTGCCCCATAGAATCTTTAAGCTTTGCAACTTTGGGCTTGAATTTATTCATTAGTTTTTTCAGCTTAAGAAATGCTGAGTGAGTTCAGCCCTTTTGATTTTCCAACTCCAGCTCTTTGCACATTTCATTATAATATTTTGTCTCGTCTTCTTGAGCAACCCTTTCAAATCTTCTATTCAGCTCCCTAAATTCTTGATTTCTTTCCTTTGCTTTTGCTTCTCAGCACTCTAGTGCAATATTCAGAGTCTCTTCTGACATCCATTTTGGTCTTTTCTTCTTCTTCCTTTTTAGCAGTGTCTTTTTGCATTGTTCAATAGCAATATTCTTGATATCCTCCCACAGCTCATCTGGACTTCATTCATTACTGTTTAAGGCCTCAAACTTATTCCTCAATTGTTTTTTAAATTAATGGGAGACAGACTCAAGGTAAATTTTGATCCTTGTTGATATGATTTAACTTTCTTTAGTTTTAATTTGAACTTGCATATGAGCAATTGGTCTGTTCTACAATCAGCACCTGGCCTAGTTTTACTGCTGATTTTGAACTTTTCCAATGGCTCTTTCCACAGATGTAATCAATCTGATGCCTGTGCATCCCATCAGGTGAAATCTATAACCTGCATTTATGTTTCTTATAAAATGTATTTGCTATGAATGAGCCATTGATTATACAGAATTCCATCATTCTATCCCCAACTTCATTTCTGTCACCAAGTCCATATTTTCCTACTACTGATCCTTCTTTCTGATTCCCAACTTTTGCATTCCAGTCACCTGTTATTATTAATGCAACTGGGCTACATGTTCAATCGATTTCTGACTGCAATAGTTGATATAAATTATCTACTTCCTCCTCTTTGCTCTGGTTGTAGGCATATATATATGAATGCTAGTGGTATTAGCATGTCTTCCTTTTATGTGTATGGATATTATCCTGTCACTCACAATATTGTATTAATCTTAGCCTCCAAGGACAAACTTGCTTTCACCCTCTCCAAGACAAATCTATTTGTTTTCTCGTTTTCTCCATCCATCATCACAACTCAAAGGCATCAATTCTTCTTCTGTCATCCTTACTACCATTTACAATAACCAATCACAAATTGAAATACTTGTGAATAAAACTAACTAGAAAACTTTGATAATGTCAATAGTTGTAGAGGGGCTTCAGGCCTTTTGTTCATAGGGTATCTATGAGTTGGGCTCAACTTGAAGTCAATCAACAACAAGAAGAAGAACAACTAGAAACATGAAAGATATGTTCTCTCTTTACAGATACAAAAACTAATATAGTGAAAATGGCAGTCATACCAAAAGCAATCTGCGTGTTTAATGTAATCCCAATACAGATACTAAATTCATTTTTCTTAAGAGATAGAAAAAGCAATTGACATATTTACTTGGAAGATTAAGTCTCTGTGTACATCAAAATCTTTTCCCAAAAGGTAAAAAGAAAACAGACTGACTGGGAAAATACTGTTTGTCAATGATATCTAAGGCAAGGGTCTCATGAAAATTTATAGAACACAACAGGGCATCCACAAGGAAAAAAACTGATAATCCAATTACAAAATGAGCAAAAGACATGGAAAGACTATTCCAAGAAGAAGATATTCAGAGGGCCAACAGACAAATTAAGAAATATTCAAAATCACTTGCAATAGGAGAGATGCAAATCAAAGCCACAATAATATACCATCTCACATCAGTAGCAATGGCAAAGTTTAACAGGATGACAAGCAGTAAATGTTGGCAAGGATGTGTAAATACTAGAATTCTCATGCACTGTTGGTGGGATCGTAAAATGGTACAATCATTTTGGAGACAATTTGGCAATTCCTCAAAAAGCTGAACATAGAAATTCCATTTGACCCAGCTTGGAATATATTCCTAGGAAAGCAGAACTGAGAAACAGAGTTTTGAACATTGATATTCATAGTATCATTATTCACAATATCAAGAAATACTGTTTCTTGATATTGTTCAAGCTCAAACGTTCCTCAACAAATGAAATGATTGAGAAATTGTGGTACATTTACATGATGGAATGCAATGAAGTGCTCAGGAAAAACTATTTTAAAAATACTGTATAGCTTGAGAGAGGCCAGAGAGAGCAATTTGTTGAATAAATTAACAGTCATAAGGTCAAATACTGCCTAAGACTGTTATTGTAAAAATAAAAGGACTAGTAAGATGTGTATAAAAGTTCAAAGGGGGAAGAGGAGGGTGGAAAGCAGCTGAAGGTGAAGGTTGAGGGGGGAGACATCATTGGGTCACAGAATTTGGTGGACAGAGGGATGGAGGAAAGAATTAGGAAACAACCCAGGGGGACCAGAATGAGGTAAAGACGAGGTAATAATGAATATAAGTCAATAGTGATTAATTTTATAAAACTCAATGTATGGGTATGATTGCACAAAACTATTATGAATGAAGGAATGTGTGAAACACAGTGTATATAAATGAAACACAATAAATTTGAGTTTTGTACATAAACCATATAAATAAATTTAGATAAACAATAACCAAATATAGGACATAGAGTTTTAAAAACTAGTTCTATATAATTAAAAGTGATAAAAATCATAA
>NW_006399858.1:1528242-1541259 GCF_000299155.1 Elephantulus edwardii
ACACTGACAAAGAAGATTAATCAGAACTGGCTTTGACAAGCACTGTGGCATTTGGACAAGAACAAACTGGGAGGAGGGTGGGGAGAATAGTGCAACAATGAATGAATGGAAACCCAAAATCTCTATAAATGTTTATGAAAATTAATAAAATATAGAAAAAAATTTTAAATTAGATGAATATATTAAGCCTACCATATACAAGAAAAAAAAGGTTAATAAACCTAAATATTAACAATGAGAAATTTGCCCTAAAATACACTAATACACAAACTATGACAAAATATATATGTTAAACACATATTTTTCAAATTCCATAGCACACTTATAAATGTCAACTATACACTGATTAGGTAATTTGTAACATCAGAAAATTTCAAAATGTAATGTTTCCATATATTGAAATTAATAAAAGTTAATAGACTAAAAAGACCAACAATAGTAAACAAAGTTATTTGCACTATATCCCATAAAGACTTCATATATTCAGAACATATAATTAATTTCTACAAATTAAATAAAGAAATAAAATGCAATAAGCTTAGGCAAAGGCCTAGAAAAGACAATTTATTAGAGAATTCTAACTGGCCAGCAGACACAGGAAATGGGCTAATATTCATCATCATAATATTGAATACCTTCCACCACATCTCCTGACAATATCTCATTGACTATATACCACAAATGTATGAATGTCAAATAGGTATATTCATATATTACTTTTTGGAGTGCAGTTGAAAACAATAGTTTACGAAGCAAGTCTAAGTAAAGATGAACTGATACACTCTATGACCAGTCATTCCTCTACTAACCATACATCCTACAAAGATGTAATAAGATATGTGCACAGAAAGCTCCATTAAAGCATCATCCTTAATACAAAGTGGTTGATTCTCCCCGCCTCACCTCGAAACACACACACACACACACACACACACACACACACATCCCACCAACAACACTACCAAAACATAAACGTACTGTTGTCTAGTTGAGTCCTTTGGGTTTCTGAGGCTGTAAATCTTCATGGCAGGATTGCCTAGCAGATTTGAACTACTGATCTTTTGACTAGCAGCCTGATACATTATGCACAATTTGAATAGATAGATAGATCGATTTCCACTTTCTAGTCTGGGGAGCTCTGGTGGTCTAGTGATAAGAAATGTTCTAAAAACTCAAAGGCACTTGGTTTGAATTCACTAGGTGCTCTACAGGGGGAAAAATGGGCTATCTCCTCCTACGTGATTAACTGTGTCTGAAAACTCACTAAAGGGTCAACTGTAGGCTGGTTCTGACTTGATGGTATTCAACAATAACAATAATGTAATGGAAAACTTTGCAGTTATACCATGATCAAACAACAAATTGATACCACCTACAACATGATCTTGACTGAAAGTGGAGAGTACAGGAGGAATGTCTGTATTTTATTTACTATGCAAAGGAGTTTGACCATGTGAATCACAATAAATCGTGGCTGACACTGAGAAGAATGGGAATTCCAGAACATTTGATTATGCTAATGTGAAACCTATACTTGGACCAGGAGGCAGTCGCTAGAATAGAGCAAGGAAATGTGTATATGCCAGGGATGTATTCTGTCTCCATACCTTTACAATCTATATGCAGAGCATCTGGGAGGTTGGGGTGTGAGGAGAAATGTGGCATCAGGAATGGAGGAAGACTCATCAACAGCCTGCATTATGCAGATGACACAACCCTGCTTGTGGAAACTGAGGAAGAACCGACGTGCTTGCTGCAGAAGATGAAGGACTGCAGCTTTCAATATGGATTGAAGCTAAAAATCAAGAAAACAAAGATTCTCACAACTGGACCGCTTGGCAGCATTATGATAGATGGTGAAGAAATTGAGATTGTTAACAGCTTTAGTTTGCTTGGCTCCACAATCAACACTCTTGGTACCAGCAGCCAGGAAATTAAGAGATGAATTGCATTGGGAAAGTCAGCTGTCAGGGACCTCTCCAGAGTACTGAAGAGCAATGACATGAGTCTGGAGCCTAAAGTGTGCCTGATCCAGGCCATAGTCTTTGCAATTGCTTGCTATACTTCAGGGAGCTGGACAATGACCAGGGATGATAGAAAATTAATTCCTTTGAGCTTTGGTGCTGGAAAAGAGTGTTATATCATGGACTGCCAAAAGAACAAACAGGTTTGTCCTAGAGAGGGTAGAACCAATCTGCTGTTTGGAGAAGGATTCTGAGGGTTCGTCTGACATACTTTGGGCATGTTGCAAGGAGGAACTAGTCCTTGGAGAGGGACATCATCCTTGGAAGGGTGGAAGGCCAGATAAAGATGGGTGATATGGATTGATAGAATGACTAGGGTAATGGAGACAGGTGTTTCAGAGACAGTAAAGTTGGCACAGAATAAAGCCGTTTTCAGGGCTGTTGTACATACAGTCGCAATGAGTCACAAGCGACTCGACAATTCATAACAACAACATCAAACACAAACTTCAAAAACAGGCAAAGTTATTATGATGATGAATAATGTTGGGATGCCAGACACCCTGGTGGTACTCAGTATACAAAGTTTCTGAAGTTGGGCAAGTGAGGCTCTATAATATTTGTAATGTTCTGTTTTATGAGACCTTGGTTACCTGGGTGTATCAAAGGAAAGTTGTACTTTGTAATATTTTGTGACTTATTCTCAGGAAATAGAATGTCAAGTCCTTCTTATGAGGGACTTCTGGATGAGTTCAAACCTCGAATGGTTTAGCTCACAGCTGGGAGCCCAGTCTTCAAGTTCAGGGTTTCCTTTCCTTAGTGTAAATCTCTTCCTTCACTCCCTGTCCCCTCTCATCTTTATTCACTGACTCACAGACATTCTGGACTCTGAGGAAGATAAGCCTTCAAAAAACTTCTGCTACTCTTCCAAACATATTGAAATGACTTTTTATGATGATATTGAAACAACAGAAAAAGAATGCATGAATATTGTTTCTCCTGAGGGTTCAATTATTTAGAGAGCCTGTAGCAAACTTTGATTGATAAATCTAACCTTTCCTTCCTCGGCAATAGTTGATGACACTGTGATGAAAACAAGGTAGAAAACAGAAAAATAATATTTGGATTTCAATAGAATAATGAAAATGCAGAGACTGTCTTTGACTTTTGCAAGGTGAGAAAAGATTTCACATTTTGATTGTGTGAAAGTAGGAATCCTTTTTGAAAGCCAGGCTGCACTGAAAATATTAACTCAAAGCCACAAAATAAAGAGTCTGCTGGCATAGCCCACAAGGATTTGTGCTGCCAACTCAAATGTTGTGTTTTTCTGGTGGTTCGAATCCACCAGCTTTCCCATCGAAGAAAGATGAGCAACCTCCATCCACGCTGTTTATGTCTACTGAAAATCTGTTCTTGGGGGAACTAGGAGTTGATTTGGAATCGATAGTAATATGAGAGAGAAAAAATTGCTAAAGGGTGGGTTTTAAGTTAGTTCCAACTCAGTCAGCCTCTTCAAATATACTGTGCACATTTTGTTTTTTAATCTTTCTGGGGCTAGACCTCAAAATTCAGCGTCTTTAAGTAGACTCCTACTAATCCTCTAACAGGTTTTCAGAGGATGTAAATAGCACAGGAGGACACTGTTGGCCTTTTTTTTCCTGAGCAACTGATGCATATGAATTGTCAGATAGGTACAGCCTTTAGTTTAGTAGGGCAATTCCCTGTGAACTATGCTATGCAAGCTACAAAGTAACACTTAAGAGTAGTACCTTCTATACAAAAAGTGGTAATCACAATTTGGAAGCCCAGTATGGCTACAGAATATACAGTTGTCAATTGCTTGTTGAAATGTTTTCTGCCATTAAATGTATTACAAAAAACTTTAAATTCTTAAATACAAGTAGACAAGATTTGCCAAATATCTGGATTTTCCACCCAATTAATGACTAAGTGTACATTATTAAAGCCTAATTTAGCAGCCCCAGTAGTTATTAGGGTTGTTTTATTTCTTTGCTATTACTCTCTTAAGTGTCATGTTTCCAGAAAAAAAACATAGCAACGTGATTTTAGGAAAGATGTATCTTCCACCCTGTTTTCTTCTGCCGAAATGTTCAATAGAACATTTCACCCCATAACAATAGAAATACAGTGGCAAGAAGCTGCACTGAATCTCAAAGGCAGTAGTTTGAATGCAACAGCTGCTCTGTGGGAGAAGAATGGACAATCTCCTCCCAAGATTAAAGACCTCTGAAAACCCACTGGAGGGTCAATTCAGACTTGATGTTACATAATAACATATTTCTATACGCATGTTTTCTAACATGATAGCCTTTCACCAATGAGAACTTGTGGCTAGTTCAAATGATGACTGAATTTTCAATTTTATTTCACTTAAATTACAAATGGTTAGTATATACCACATTTAATAGTAAAGATCCAGATGATTTCTAAAGGATATTTCATATTTCAAAATTCTTCCAGCTGTTAGCACAACTTAAATATTGTTGCTCTTTTTTGTGCAGAAAATAATTTACTCATTGCTTGAAATTATTCTTAAGAACTTTGTCATTTTGTTAATGTTGATATTATTATGTGCCCCAAATCAAATACAACTGATAATAACTCAATGGAAAATACATCTGAAGTCTGTCCTATACTATACCATTCTCACACTTTCTAACACACTCAAGCCCATTCCAACGGTTACTGTGTCAATCCATCTGGCTGGGGGAGGGGGCTTCCTCTCATTTACTGACCCTCCACATTTCCAAGCATGATGTCCCTCTCCAAGGAATAGCCTCTCGTAGCAACATGTCCAAAGTTTGTAGGGCAAATGTGTGTGAAATCTTGGACAAGGTTGTTCAATGATTTCATCTTCCATTGGATCCACAAACAACATCCTTTGTACCATGAACTTGGAAGGAGGAGAGATAGTGCAGTGGGAAAATTTGTGGTCAAGGATGTCTCCAAATTATTGAGGAGCAATTATGTCGTTAAAGACTAAAGTACGTCTAATTCAGGTCATGATCATTCTACTCACTTGCTATGCATCTGAGAACTAGATAATGAATAAGGATGACAGAAAAATAACTGACGCTTTTGAGCTGTGGTATTGGAGAAAATGGACTGTCAAAACAACAAAGAGATATGTCTCGGAGAAGGTGTAGCCAGAGTGGATCTCAGAGGGAAAGATGAGAAAGCTTTGTATCTTCTTGATCTCACTTCTCAGTTTAGGACCGTTATATTGCGAGAATTTCCTTTGATTTATGAAACTTTAATAATACCAGAGTTTCTTTAACACCATCTTCTTGCAGGGTTAATTGTGGAAAATATAACAGAAGAATAAGAGGGACTATTTTGAATGAATGTGAAGAAAACCGAACCATCTGAAAAGAATTTGATTAAGTGAATGCTCAACATCAACAAAACAAAGATTCTCACCCTGAGCCAACTGGAAGTACTATGGTAGATGGAGAAGGGATTGAAATTATTGTTAACAATTTCAGTGTGCTCAATTCCACAATCAACCCTCATGGTACCAGCAGTCAGAAAATCATCAAAAGACTAATTTTTTAGAAAGTCTCCTGTCAAAGATCTCTCCAGAGTACTAAAGAGTAACAACGTCAGTTTGGAGACTCAGGTGTGCCTAATCCAGGACATGATCTTTGCAATTACTTACTATACATCAGAATACTGGACAACGACTAACGATGAAAAAAGAAAAATCTGTGCCTTTGAGCTGGGTTCTGGAGAAGAGTATTGATCATGTATTGCCAAGAAAACAAACAGGTTTGTCCTGTAGACAGTGAAGTCATGTTGCTCTTTGAAAGCAAAAATTTTGAAGCTCCATCTGCCATTCTTTGAGCATGTTGCTGGCAGGATATTCTTTCTTGGAGAAGAATATCATCCTTGGAAGGATGGAGGGACAGCACAATAGAGGAAGACCCAGACCAGATGGACCAATGGAGTGACTAGAGACAGTGAAACTGGCTGAGGATAGGGCAGAGTTAAGAGCTGTGGCGCATATGCTCACTATAAGTAGTAGGGAACTTTACAGCTCACAACAAATGTATGCTCTGAATTGGTGAAATACTAAAATGCTTCAAGGAAACCCCTTGTCTCCTTTTAGATACATTATTTTCTACATGCACTTAGAAAATGTTTCTAAAGTCATATAAAAATAACTTCTGAACTGCACATCTATTACTGAAGTGGATTTGGCTGCTAGTAGCTTTCATTACACTTCATGCATGTCTCTAATATTTCACTCACCAAAAAAATTGCAGCACAGCAGGTGAGACACAGACATAGGTGTCAGTAAGGCACAAGGGTCTTTCATCTTTTCTTTTCTGTAAAATGCTTGTCTGTCAGATATCGTTCTAATTCTGAACATCCACATTAAGCAGACTAAGGAGAAGGATTGGCCATCCACTTCCAAAATAACAGGCTTTTGAAAATCCTATGTACAATAGAACACACTTATTAGACTAGCAGATATAGTACCAGAGATAGAGCCTTCGAATTGGGAATCAAAAAAGAGGAGGAACAGTTGCAAACCTCTAGGGCAATGAGGATAGGTGTACCTGAGACAGTGAGACTGCGTCAGGATAGAACAGGGTTCAGAGCCACTATGAGTCACAGTTGACTCAATGACATACAATTACAACATTTTGCACTAGAAAACATCCATTTGAAAATTTGAGCCATATAAGCAATGTATTCTTTGACAACAAGAGCTACATTTATGTCTATCCTTTGTTCATGACAATATAGCTATTAACTATTAACAAAAGATGCTAAAGTACTAGCAGCCAGGAAATTAAAAGGCGCATTGCCATGGGGAAGTCTGCTGTTAGGGACCTCTCCAAAGTACTCAAGAGCAATGGTGTCTCTCTGGAGACTAAGGTGCGTCTGATACAGGCCATGGTCTTCGCAATCACCTGTTATGCATCAGAGAGTTGGACAATGACCAAGGAGGATAGAAGGAGAATTGATGCCTTTGAGCTGTGGTGCTGGAGAAGAGTATTGAGAATACCATGGACTGCTAGGAAAACAAACAGATTTGCCCTGGAAAGGGTTAAACTGGGTGGCTCCTTGGAGGCAAAGATTCTGAGGCTCCATCTAACATACTTTGGACATGTTGTGAGGGGAGACCGGTCCTTAGAGAGGGACATCATGCTTGGGAGGGTGGAGGGACGGCGCAGGAGAGGAAGGCCCTCTATGAGGTGGATTGATTCAGTGACTGGGATAATTGGGATGGGAGTGTCAGAGACAGTGTGATTGGCACAGGACAGAGTGGAGTTTAGGGCTGTTGTACATAGGGTCGCGATGAGTCGCAGGTGACTCGACGGCACATAACAACAACAAAGTACTATCCATTGCATATAAATCAAATTTTTAAGCATCAGACAAAATTTCAAGGTATCATTATAACTACACACATCTAATAGCTGGGGAAAAGTAAATATAAGACTGGTTTTGTGTTGTTTTAATTTTATTTTACCTATTTTTTGAGGAGGGCTGTAATGGCAGCAGGGAGGGATCTGAAGAGAATGAATGATCAGACATTCTATGCATGTCAATCAACAATCTGGAACAATACATACATTACAGAGTGAATTGGAGAGGGAAGAAAGAGTGTTTCAACGTATGGTTGAAAACACTTCTTTTCTGTAAACATTTACTAAAATCATGAAAGAAAGAGAGAGAGGGAGGGAGGAAGGGAGAGAGGAATGGAGGAAGAAAAGAAGGAAGGAAGGAAGGAAGGAAGGAAAGAAGGGAGGGAGGGAGGGAGGAAGGAAGGAAGGAAGGAAGGAAAATGGTTTACACTAATTTATTATTATTCAAGATACTAATGAAATGTCAGGCAAATAAATTGTTTAAGTTCAATGAAAAAAAAAAACACAACCAAACACACATACAATCAAATACTGATATAAGATTCTAAGTATCATTGTTTGTAATTAAAACGTACATGCTAAGTTTATATTAAAATATTTCTGTCATAGGGTTATGACATAGCTCACAGGCTTTGCCATGGGAGCTGTGGTGGCCTAGTGGCAAGAAGCTACACTGCAGTACTGACATTTCAAGTCCACCAGCTCCTCTGTGGGAGTTGGCTGGGCAATCTCCCGTGCAATTAGCCACCTCTGAAAACACTCCAGAGGGTCAGCTATGGGTCAATTATGACTCAATAGTACACAATAACATAGGTTTTAAAGTTGTACTTAAAAGCCTTTATCAAAAGAATTTATAATAATTTGCCCTGACCAATATGGATTATGTATAAAGTAATTCTAAAACAAAGTAGACTTTTAGAAATTCACCTCTAGTCTAATGCAGTGGACCAATAGAAACAAAACTACATCTTTACTGCTGTGGACAAGATATGTCAACAAACTGGACTCTCGCTCTCTCTCTCTCTATATATATAGGTTATTGATGACTTTTGCCCTCAAATCAGAACTGGACCTCCAGCAAGTTTTCAGGGGCAATAAATTGCATGGGAGGAGCTAGATAGCTCATCCTTCTCTCATGGAGCAGTTGGCAGACTGCAGCTGGTGAATTCGAACACACACACACACACACACACACACACACACACACACACAGAAATTCTCCAACACAAGAATTCTTCAGTGTTTCATAATAGGGGAAATATTTTTAAAGCCTGGAAAACCAGGAAGAATACTTTAACACATTTATTCATTAAATATTTCATGTTTCCTTGATAAGTCAGGGACATGAGTTCAGTCAACATTTGCATTGCCAATGCAGATAAAAGTATTGGTTTTATCACAGCTGAAGATGACACAATAGGCATCACTGATATTTGTTATAAATCCAACACTTCATTTAATTAATTTCAACAGAGAAGTTCTAAAAGATGTACTTCAAAGACCAGTGAAAAACTCCAGTGACATTGATTGCTGCTCCTTGTTTCCACCTCCTTTGTCTTTATCTGCTCTATCACAGTTTAGTCTGGAAACAAGGCAAGGTCTCTCTCTGGTTAGACACACACACTACAATATTCTCATGAGTCAAATAGTGATGAGGGAGCTCTTTTGACCTAGTCTATTGGAAGCTGCACCGCTAACTCGGAGGTCAAGCTTCTCTAGCAACTCAAATCCACCGGCAGCACCGGATAAAGATGAACAACATACTCCTGTGTGATTTACAGCCTCAGAAACCCAATGG
This sequence comes from Elephantulus edwardii, assembly GCF_000299155.1. Taxonomy (NCBI): domain Eukaryota; kingdom Metazoa; phylum Chordata; class Mammalia; order Macroscelidea; family Macroscelididae; genus Elephantulus; species Elephantulus edwardii. Next base: position 1,537,404 of record NW_006399858.1, read on the forward strand.
AGGCTCACCTAGGCTTCAGGAAGATCTTTTTAAATGAAATATTCTTGAGATAAACTATAATTCATCACACTGTTTTTCAAATCCTTCCCCTCATCCAGGTGTCCCCACTCTAGTCCTCAGTGGCTTCATCTGTTCAGATTATAAGACTCAATGTCTCCTTAAATACACAGGAAATTGTTTTGGATTTATTTTTTTCTGAATGAGAGAATTAAAGTCAGAATTATTCACAGGAGGTAGTAAGTTTCATTAGCTAATTAGAAGAGCTTTTATAGCTAGATTTCACATAGGTGGAAGATGATTTACCATGTGTTAAGAGTCTGATGATCCAGTCTCATGAGTTATGGAGTTAGGGAAAGGGGAACACAGTTAAAAAAATACTATTAAATGATTCCTACAAGATAATTCAGCCAAGGCGTAGCTGATTAGTCAATATTCAAATAAACCACAGATATCCTGTTAAGATTTCATTTCGAATCTCACAAAGAAAACCCAGTGAGCTGACTTACATTCCTGGTAATTCAGCAGATTCATCTTTGAAAAAGTTACTGCTGCTGTGTGAAGAAATATTGCCAATCAGTCCTAATTGATGTTTAGCTATCAAGTGCATTTGAAATAAATTTATTAGTTACCTAATCACAGCTTAATAAAATCCAAAGAGGAAGAAAAACACACAAAAATTTATAGAGTCTTCTTTCTTCAATGGAAAGCAGGCAGTAAATTACAAAATTATTTGGCCATGAAATTAACAAGCCATAGAAACCACACCATTAGCAAGGTATACAGTGATAAACAGCGGGCAATGATTATGATATAAAACAGAATAGACTCTGTGTATGTTGGCGTAGTTGCCAATAAAACAATAATTAAATTTGTTTGTGTCTGGCAGGTAAGCTCTTTGAAGGCAATTGCTATGAATTCTGCATTGCTATCTATGATCATTAGCCAAAATTCTGAGAAAGATTGGGGATAATCCATGTCTTTTCTCAAGAGAGCATTTAGATTAATTGTACATTGGCCAAAAAAATCCCCACAGATATTTTACACTGGTTCCAATCTAATCATCACATTAACAAAGTGTAGCTTAAAAAAAAAGCAGCAAACCAAAATAGAGGGTGTAATTAAATTAAGCAATACTTAATTGCATGGAAATAAATCTAAACTTAAATTAACTCTAAAGTATTAAAATAAATCACAAATAAGTAAATTAAAACAGAAAACTAACTCAAAGATGGACTAATTTTTCATTTCATTATTTTTTTATTTTATAGCATCTCCCATCTATCTTTAATTAATCTCTACATTTTTATTTAATAAGAAAGTCTGCTTCTTTTAAGGCTATCTGGGTTCTATGAAAGGTCATGAAAAGTTTGCCGACTCAACTTACACTATGGAATTAACCCTCAGGTGAATTTTGGTTCTTTAGGTAATTATCCTTTTAATTTTCCAAGAGAGCTTGACAATGGATAAAGATTACAGAAAAAGAATTCATGCTTTTGAGCTGTGGTGTCGAAGAAGAGCATTGAATATCCATGGATGACCAAGAGAACAAACAAATATGTTTTGGAGTGTACCAGAGTGTTCTTTGGAGGGAGGAATTCTGAGGCTTCACCTCACATACTTTTGCATGTTGCTAGGAGGGGCTATTCCTTGGAGAGGGACTTCATGCTTGGAAGAGTAAAGGGTCAGTGAAGCAGAGGAAGAGACCCTCAGCCACATAGATTGAAACAGTGACTGCCGCAATGGGCTCTTTTGTGTCAGGAAGTGTGAAGATGGTACACTATAGAACAGGGTTTGGATCTTTTGTTCATAGAGTTGCTATAAGTTGTACTCAACTCGATGGCACCTAAGAACAACAATAATTTAAAAACATATATATATACACACACACACACACACACACACACACCAGGGCAGTTAACTCCATTAGTTCTATACTATCAAGGCCTTTAGAGGAAAAGTATCCTTCTGGATATGCAACTAGGTCAATCTATGCTTGAAAAAAATATAAAACAGATGCCACTCCAGTTATATTGTCAACAATTTCCTTTGCTCCAATTTTGTACATCTTAGAAAAGTCAAAAGCAATCATATTGAGCAAAGAACAAGCAGATACTAACAATGTCAGAAACCGTATCTTACAATGTATTTAGAAAAATTACTCATGCATGCCTCATTCCTGTTTAGAAACAGTCCAATGAAGACTACCTCCTTTGAATGATGGAAAATATTATTTGTAAAATAAAAAAGCTGAGGTTTGGCATTTTACACCTCTGTGGTTGCTTAGTTCTTTAAGAGAGATGTGACGGGTGTGAAAATGAGTAAGAATTTAAAGCACACAGGAAAATAAAAATATTACTTTGTGGCATTTGCATTTTAGTGATGACACGGGATGACGGTAACAGACATAACACATTTGTAAACAATATCTACTTCTTAGAATCAGTGGAATATAATCAAAGAATCAAGACTTGCATATTTTCTTTTTGTTAATTTCACTTTTCCATTGATCAATCTAAGGGCCTAGCAGTGGAAAGTGACTTGTATATATTTGTTGGATGACTAAATGAGTAATTAATGCTAGTGGTGAACATTTATTTCAAATGGCAGTGAATTTATTTCAAATTCACTGGCAGTGAATTGAGTTTTCTACTTGACCTGCATTTCATAATGGACCCTGTGGAAGGACAGCTTTAAGATCTTTCTGGCCAAAGGTGAAAGTACACGCTTTCTAAATCTACAATATCCAGTGTCCATTTATATCATACTTTTTCCCCCAGCCCCCTCAACTTTTTTCATTTGCATTTAACCACCCATACACACTATGCTTTATCCATGCACATTGTGCCCCACACAATTACACACACTTTACTTTATAAAATTAATTGCCACCTGTTTGATTGACTCTACAGTCATCACTCTTGGCATCAGCAGCCAGGAAATCAAAAGACATATTGTGATGGGTAAGCATGCTGTTAGAGACTCTCTAAAGTACTGAAGAGCAGTGATATCACTCTGGATATTAAGGTTCACTTGATACAGTCCATGGTCTTTGCAATCACTTGCTATGCATCAAAGAGCTGGACAATGACTAGGGATGATGGAAGGAGAATCGATGTCTTTGAGCTGTGGTATTGGAGAAGAGTATTGAATACACCATGGACTGCTAAGAAAACGAACATGTTCATCCTAGAGAGGGTTAAACCAGGCTGCTCCTTGGAGGATACAAGGATTCTGAAGCTTCTGACATACTTTGGACACGTTACAAAGAGGAACCAATCCTTGGAGAAGGATGTCATGCTGGGGAGGGTGGAGGGACAGCGAAGGAGAGGAAGATTCTCTATGAGGTGGATTGGTTCAGTGACTGGGATAATGAGGGTAAGTGTGTCTGAGACAGTGAGATTGGCACAGGATAGAGCAGAGTTTAGGCTGTTGTACATAGGATCGCTATGAGTCACAGGTGACTCGATGGCACATAACAGCATCATTCATGTCATTCACATTGTCCTCATACTCAGTCCCCACTGAACCTTCCTGCATGCTCTCTACCTCCTCCCCCAGCACACCAACATCCACCATCCCAGTAATCATCTCCCTTCCTCCTTTTCCACACTTCCTTCCCCTTTTTTTTCTATTGATTAATTCGTTTACATTGTGTTTCATTCATAGACATTGTGTTTTATACAATGCTTTATTTCTATTGCATTCATGTAATCAATCATATGTTGTTGTTGTTGTTATGTGCCATCGAGTCGCCTGCGACTCATAGCGACCCTGTGTACAACAGCCCTAAACTCCGCTCTGTCCTGTGCCAATCGCACTGTCTCTGACACTCCCATCCCAATTATCCCAGTCACTG
>NW_006399858.1:1541614-1543061 GCF_000299155.1 Elephantulus edwardii
CCACTGCTCTTCAGCACTTTGGAGAGGTCCCTAACAGCAATCAATCATATACATTGTATTTTTATAATTAATTACCTTTGATTTGTACCTATAATTAAACTGTCTTTTTAAGTCTCCATTGAATCTTACCTATTCCTTCATCCTTTCACCCTCAATCTACCCACTAAACTGTTATCTTGTGAATTCCACCTTATGCCATCACTTGATTGGAAGTACTAAAAGGGAATATATATATTCCCAGGAAATAAGCTTGTTAAAATTAGTATTTAGTAGTAGGTTCTTGGGTTTGTTATTTTTGATATCTGCCATTGAGTCGACTAGGACTTGCAATGATGCTACACACAATAGCTCTTAACTCTGTTCTATCATGAGCCAATCTCACTGTCTCACACTGACCTTCATTACCTCCGTTATTGTGCCAATTCTTCTCATCTGGAGTCTTCCTCTCCTGTACTGTTCCTTGACCCTCCTAAGCATGATGTGCTTCTCCAAAGATTGGTCCCTTCACATGCCCAGTGTATGTGAAACAGAGATTCATAATCCTTGCTTCCAAGGAGCAACTTGATTTCACCCTCTCCAGGACAGAACTTTTAGTTCTCTTGGCAGTCCATGGTATGCTCAATACTCTTCTCTAGCACCACAATTCAAAGTTATCAACTCTTTTCCTGTCTTCCTTGGCCACTGTCCAGCTCTCTGATGCAAAGCAAATAATTGTGAAGCCCACGTCCTCAATCAGTTGTGCCTTAGTCTCTAGACTGATGTCATTGCTCCTCAGTAATCTGAAGAAGTCTCTGACAGCAGATAATCCATTGCAATTTATCTTTCAGATTCCTGACTGCTGGTGCCAAGGTGTTGACTGTAGAGGACAGGAAGCTGAAATTATTAACAAGCTCAGAAAAGAAAGAATACACCCCACCCAGTACTCTGAGGAGATTTGCACTGAATGGATTACAGACTCACCTTGGAGTTTTCATTGAAGAAATTCCTATTTGAAAGGAATTCAAACAGAAAAAGACAGAAAAAAAAACAAAATAAAAATTAAGAAGAATGCTTACATCAGCAGTATATACAATTATAATTGAAACAATACAGAGAAAATTAACACAGCCCCTGTGCAAGGATGACATGCAAATTCACAAAGCATCCATATTTTACACTAAGAAAGCAATAACATTTATAATAACCAACCACTGACTGAGGTAGTTGGGAATAAGTGTAACTGTTGTTGTTATGTTGTTATGTGCCGTCGAGTCGTTTCCGACTCATAGCAACCCTGTGCACAACAGCCCTAAACCCTGTTCTATCCTGCGCCACCGCACTGCCTCTGACACACCCATCCCGATTACCCTAGTCACCGAATCAATCCATATCATAGAGGGTCTTCCCCTCCTGCACTGTCCCTCCACCCTCCCAAGCATGATGTCCCTCTCCAAGGACCCGTCCCTCC